>NW_017306937.1:396608-450361 GCF_000935625.1 Nanorana parkeri
GAATGTGGGTTACTGTTAGTTTTGTTACAGGTTAAAAGCTGTACGTCAGTATACCTGTCTTTTTAAGATTTTCTCCATTTTATGAGCCACCAGTAAAGCATGGAATGAGAGAACTGGTGCTATGGGAGCATGTTGAAGCTGTTTACACACAGTTCATTTATGCTCAGATCAGCTGAATATGTTTTAGACAACAGTAGTGTTGTACTGAACATGCACAGAAATTCCAGCGTAGGAAGCAGGCCTTTGGGACTATAGAAGGCCAAATAAAGTATGGATCATTAGAGTTTCTGCCAGTACATCCAAAAACAAAATGCAGACACAGATAAACAGCTATTCCTGTAGGTTGGAACATGTATGAAAGCAAGATTTTGGACACTTACATTACTCCATGTGTATGTCTATGGCTAGGGATGCACAGATACCAAGTACCGTACTTGGTACAAGTACTGATACTTTTCCAGCTTCAAGACTAGATTGTAGAAAAGCTCAAACATTAGAAGGCGCTGTTATTTTTAAGGAGCATTGGCTACGGGGCTTCTGGGATTTGTGTATCCCTGTTTAAATGTATGATTTGTTATATCTCTCTCTCTCTCTCTCTCTCTCTCTCTCTCTCTCTCTCTCTCTCTCTCTCTCTCTCTCTCTCTCTCTCTCTCTCTCTCTCTCTCTCTCTCTCTCTCTCTCTCTCTCTCTCTCTCTATATATATATATATATATCATAAATGCAAGTATCGGCACCGATACAAATACTGGTATCTGAACATCCCTATCTATGGCTTTTTTTTAAATGGGCTTGGGTTCAGAGGAAACATGTAGTTGCTTGGGTAACTCTACATGGAGTTTCAGAATTGTTGACTGGGTTTGGGCAATGTGGTTCTAGGGGGCTATAGACTTGCACAGAAAAAGACAGAAACAGTTGGCTTGCATTAACAAAACAAACATTGAAATAGAAGAAATAGAATATTTCAGTCAACTCATGTATAATGTACTGCTATGGCATACCTCCCAACTGGCCTGGGCCAGAAGCCTGGCTAATAATGATTTAAAGAGGCCTGGTCAAAACTTAATAAGCATCATTTTCTGTTGCATCGTTTCATAAATTAGCAGCATATGAACAGCATGTCTATTACATTTTGAATACATTATAGTAGTTACCTTCAATAAGGGCAGATTAGATAGAACGCCATGATGTATAGGCAGTAGCGCAGTGGTTTAGTGGCTAGCACTCCTGCCCTATAACACTAGAGTCTGCCCCTCTTTCCTCCTCAGTTGTCTCTTTTTTTGGTCTGATATAGGGATGCACTAATAATTTTTTTAAGACCGAGCACGAGTACCGATACTATTGCTCAAGTGCTTGCTGATACCAATTACTGATACCTTTTTTTTAGTGTCATGTGACAGTTTTTCTAAAACAATACAGACTAATGATTTTAAGACAGTGGTGGAGCGCCAGGGCCCAGTTGCAGCTGCAACCACTGCAAACCCTAGTAGTTCTGCCACTGAATCCAAGCTGTAGAGGCACTACAAATCCCAGCAATACATTATAGAGCAATGCAGAATACCACCAGCATCAGAGGACTACAAATCCCAGTAAAACAGTATACAGCAATGCACAATACCACCAGCGATAGAGGACTACAGATCCCAGCAATACATTACACAGAAATGCAGAATACCACAAGTGATAGAGGACTACACATCCCAGCAATAAATTATACAACAATACAGAATACCGTCAGCTATAAAGGACTACAAATCCCAGCAATACGTTATACAGCAATGCAGAATAATATAAAGCTACATACTCTGTGTTGCTCACCAGGGCTGTGTGGCATCTCAGGAGGCTGTGCGGGGTCTCAGCAGGGCTGTGCGGAGCCCCAGGAGATTGTGCGGGGGTCACACCAGGACTGTGCAGGGTCTCAGAAGGATGAGTGGAGTCCCACCAGGGCTGTGCGCAGTCTCACCAGGGCTGTGCGCAGTCTCACCAGGGCTGTGCGCAGTCTCAGCAGGGCTGCATACGTGTCTCAGCAGGGCTGTGCGACTGGGTTTCAGTAGGGGTGTGCGGGTGGGAGTGGTGTCACCTGGGCTGCGTGCGCGTCTCAGCAGGGCTTTGCGGGCAGGGGGGGGGTCCCACCATGGCTGTGCCAGGTCTCCCAATGGCTGTTCAGGTTGGTGCGGGCGGCAGGAAGGAGTAGGAGGCACCAGACCAGCACTGTAAACAGGCAGAACCCACAAGGTCCCGAGCAGGCTGCCCTGAGGTCCCCAGCAAGTGTGGGACAATAGGGCAGCCAAACCTGTTTAGAAATTTAAACGGCTGGTATTGGCCTTTAGTATCGGGGCATTTTCACGAGTACTTGTGAAAATGCCCAGTATCGGCACCAATACGGCTATTGGTATTGGTGCATCCCTAGTCTGATGAATAGACTTCTATTACAAAAATTTACTATTGAACTACCAGAAGTGTTTTACTACTCTAAACCTTGCATGCAGCATCTACATTATTGAATTTGTCATTTTGAATATCCAGTATATATGAAAGGTAAGGCGCCGGGCGGGTAGTTGCTTTTTACATTTAGCCCTGCTTTGGGCAAGCAGAACAATTATTATTGTTATTATTATTATTATTATACAGGATTTATATAGCGCCAACAGATTGTGCAGCACTTTACAATATAAGGAAGACATTACAATCACAAGACAAGATGGTAAGGAGGGCCCTGCCCCTGAGGGCTTACAATCTAAAAGGGAGGGAGAAGTGATACATGAGGAGGTAGCTGTGTGGGGATGAATTGTTTGAGAATGTGATGGGGTACATGATGAGTACATGATGAATGTAAGCGGGGAAGCCGCCGCTTGTTTTGTACAAATGATCTTCGTCGAGATATTTAGGAACCTGGCTTTGGGGCAGCAGAGAGAGTAAATCCGGCCCCAGGATACAATATGCCGTGCGAGCCATTCATTTAGATATGCCCCCCAGTACACAAGTACATTTGTCCCAACACACCCACACTGCAGCACACAACAATTGTAACAAAAATTCTGCAGCTAGTGGATGAGCATAGCAGACAGGCAACTAGCATTTGTAGAAAGAGGTCAGCAATGGCAGCCTATTTCTCTTATGGCACGGTTACTTTAAGTTAAAGAACAATCTCATCGTAAAACTATGGTGAACAGTGGCATGTAGATTTTATGCAACCTAAAACATTTTTTTCAAAATTTCGCAGCAATCCACTCTCGCATTTTCACACTTCTGAAGTGCTGCTGACTGAACAATTAGCAGCACTCCTCCAAAAATGACTATAACCTAGAAAAGTGTAAATTACTGATGTGCGTACAGCAAAGGCAGGCCTTAGGTCATGTAGCGTCCTCTTCTAAATATTAGTATGCTTTTACCCCTCCACCCCATGCTAAAAAAATATATCTTTCTCGCTTTTCTTGTAACCACTATGGCTGAAGTTGACACCTCTGTTTTGTAAATGCTGCCTCACCACCCTGTAGGGTTGTTAAGTGGAGAAAGTTGTCAAAGCGTCCCCCACTCCTTTATTTTGCAGCACTATGGGCAAAACACAATATTTAACGCAAGTTGACGACTTTAGATATACAGTTCCCAGCTTTATGTGTGTAACCAGTGGAGCGCAGTCCACGTTGTGTTGTGTGAATATCGCATCACTGTGCTTAAAGGTAGTAAGCTTTGATAGAGCTTGCCAAGGATATTATTGGGCATTTTACATGGGGTAGGCAATGGGGATGCCATAGCCAAGGAGTTGTACAGCAGGTGCTCGCTATTAAAACCTACTGTAGTTCCTACTATATATTGTCTGTCTGACAGTGTCCCTCCCTGACACACAATCACACATAACCAAGGCTCTGGTTTGTATACAGGACCTACTATATATTGTCCATCTGACCATGTCCTGCCCCAATGTTGGCAATCACACATAGCTAAGGCCTGTGTTTGTATATAGTGGCTACTATATATTTTCCATCTGATAGTGTCCTTCTCTAATGTTGCCACCCATACATAGCAAAGGCACAGTGACTGCAATATATTGTCCCCCTGACAGCTTCTGACTTTGAGATGTTGGCAATCACACATTGCCAAGGCACGGGTTTGTATATAGAGCCTACTATTTATTGTCCAACTCACAGTGTCCTTCCCTAATGTTGGCAATCATACATAGCCAAGGCCCTGGCAAGTATAATAGCCTACTATATATCAGTTAACTGATGGTGCCCTTCACCGATGCTGGCAATCACACATAGCCAAGGCACGGGTCAGTATACAATGCCTACTATATATTCTCCATCTGGCAGTGTCATGTCCTGATGTTGGCAAACGCACATAGCCAAGGCCAGGATAGTATACAGTGCCTACTATATATTCTCCATCTGACAGCATCCTTTCTTTATGTTGGCAACCACACATAGCCAAGGCACTAGTTTGTATATAGAGCCTACTATATTTTGTCCAACTCATAGTTGTCTAATCTTCCCCAGTGTTGGCAATCACGCCTATCATCCAAATGATGGTGTCCTTCACCGATGTTGGCAATCACACATAACCAAGGCCTGGGTCAGTATACAATGCCTACTGTATATTTTCCATCTGACCATGTCATGCCCTGTTGTTGGCAATCACACATAGCAGAGGCCAGGGTTTGCATATAGTGCCTACTATATATCATCCATCTTATAGTGTCTTCCCAGACGTTGGCAATCACACATAGCCAAGACCCAGGATAGTATACAACGCCTATTATATATTGTCCATCTGACAGTGTCCTTCCCTGATGTTCATATTCACACATAGCCAAGGCACGGGTTTGCATACAGCCCGCTCCAAGCAGCATCTAGACGGTTAATGAGGCAGAGTGATATAAAAAAAGCAGATATGCCCTCTTTTTCACACCCTTGGTATAAGAAGCGCTGGAGACGGAACAATCCTCTCTGATCAAGCTCAGCTCCCTTTGAAAGAGCTTTCTTTCCACATTGCAAGCAGAGAAGGATTTTTTTTTTTCCTTTCCCCTTCATTGTACTGAGTGAGTGTAACTTGATATTTTTCTGCACGTCCCCAGAGGGTTTTTTCCATTACACAGACACTGCAGAATGGTTTGGCTTTTTCTGTGCGTGCTCTGTTTGCCCCCTCCCTTCCCCTCTCCATCTCCCTCCCCCTGGCATGCTTTATCCAGAGGCACATTGTGCAAATGTAACCTTTCAACAGGCCCCGCCTACGCCAGGAAGGCAGCAGGGACGAGGATGGGGAGGAAAAGAAGGGGGGGGGAGGGAGAAGACAGGCAGCCGGCTGGGAGCTGGAAGGCAGCCCGTTAATCAGAGCAGCCTGACAGTAAAAGCACAGATCCTGGGGAACAGATTTTTCCTTCAAACTCCCTCTTGTGCTGCCTCTGCCTGCAACTTTTTTCTCTGCCTCTCCTTTGTTATTCATTTTCTCCTCCACCATTTGCCTCGTCTGTGCATCTGTCCATAGCTTGCTTGCAAATCTATTATCCCTAGTCCGTTACCTTATTTCATCCACTGCCGTTATCTGAGTGTATTGGTTTTTCTTTTTCCCTGCCACGCTTCGAGTTACGGTCCTGGCCAAAAGTTTTGAGAATGACACAAATATTAATGTTCACAAAGTCTGCTGCTTCAGTTTGTATGATGGCCAATTTGCATATACTCCAGAATGTTATGAAGAGTGATCAGATCAATTGCAATTAATTGCAAAGTCCCTCTTTGCCAAGAAAATGAACTGACACTGACTGCATTTCAGCCCTGCCACAAAAGGACCAGCTGACACCATGTCAGTGATTCTCTCATTAACACAGGTGTCAGTGTTGACAAGGAAAGGCTGGAGACCACTCTGTCATGCTGATTTAGTTAGAATAAAGGTGCCCATACACCGGCCGATTAGCGTACGATAATCGCGGGTGATCCCGCAATCGTACGATAATCGGCAGGTTTATGGAAGGCGTGCGACCGTTTCTACTGAATGGTCGCACGTCTTTTGTCTTCCGAGCATGCTCGAAAACCCATTTTCAGCGGGTTAGTGGCGTGCTCTGAAGACAAATGCCGAACGGGCCGATGTGCGCAAGCGCACAATGCCTGCTCAGCATTTGAATCATCGGAAGCCCCCTCCCCTCAGCGGGGAGGGCTTGCGATGATCGCAAGTACGATCTGCCTGTCCAAGATGAGAAGATCGTACGAGATTTTAATTACCTTCCCAGATAGCAAGGATAACTTGTGGCGGGGTGAAACAAACTACAAACTTGTGGCGGGGTGAAATTGTAATTTTGTTAACTTGCTGTACATATTCCTGGCAAGTTGTAGACCTGCAGAACACTTGCAGCACAAGTTCTAGTTGACACTTTTTGAATTTGTAGCAAATTTGCTTGGCAAGTCTACAGCAAGAGTCCTGCAGGTCTTAGCAAGACCTCTGCAAGCTCGCTGGTCTGGAGACTTGCAATGCAGACTTGCTGTAATTGTGCAACAAAATGGTGAAGCTTGGCAAGTCTGCAATAGTTTAGCAAGTCATTTTCAAACTTGCAGCTCAATTGCTTGCTATCTGGGTTACAACCATCGCACAACGAATGTCGTGCGATGGTTGTAAGGTGTATGGGCACCTTTACAGACTGGAGGGTGGTGCTTAAAAATAATTGTACTTCCTCTGTTAACCATGGTTACCTGCAAGGAAACACGTGCAGTCATCCTTGCTTTGCACAAAAAGAGATTCACAGGCAAGGATATCGCTGCTACTAAGATTGCACCTGGGCTACTTGCAGCAAAGTAGCCCAGGGACCACTAGGGTCTCTTGGCTCGTTGCCTCGGGTGAGCCTGCATTGCTTGCCAGGGATGCCACTCCTAGCACTTGCAGAAACATATAATTAAAATAACACTTAAAATGGCGTGCATACATGCTTCAATTTCTTGTAGTGCACTCCTGGGGAACATGTAGCTATAAGAACCTTTTTACACAAGCAGGCCCCTCCTAACCACTTTGCCTTGAATTATAGTGTAAGGCCCCTGTTCACACCAAGGCTTTTGTCACGCGTATTTTTACGCACTGAAACACTCAAAACAAGAAATCCCATTCATTTCTATAGCCGGTCACACCTGAGCATGGTGTCACGTGTAGAAAAAAACGTCTGTAGCTTGAAATAGTACATGAGCTTCTCTTTGGCCAGATCCCTAGACTCAATAGGAAATGCTTGAAAACGCGCTTTGCAATTGTTGTGTGTTTTTCCACGCATTTTGCCCATTAACATGAATGTGCTTTTAAAAAAAAAAGTGTGGAATCCGCACTGAGACGCCGTCACCTGTGTGTGAACGAGGCCTAACTGTCTTGTCTTCCTTTATATTGTAAAGTGCTGTGCACACATATTGGTGCTGTATACATCCTGTATAATAATATTTATAATAATAATAACCAAAGCTATGGATGGCATGCTCTGCACATCAGTTAGGCTCCGTTCACACCTAGGAGTTCTGTTGCTCAAAGCTAAGCGCGGAAAAACGCTCAAGACAAGGAATCCCATTCATTTTTATGGCCCCTGTTCACATTTGAGTGTGTTGTTGCGCAAAGTTTCCCATTGAGGTCTATGGGACCAGTGACAGGTGTTTTTCGGCTTGTGATAAAACTCTCAGGTATGAACAGGGGCCCTAGAAATGAATAGGATTCCTTGTTTTGAGCATTTTGTTGCACTTAGCTTTGAGTGACAAAACGCCTAGGTGTGAACGGGGACTTAACAGTGCAACCCATTATGTCATAGTAGCACCGGAGTATCCAATCAGATTTGACTTTTACTTGGTTCAATTGCCTACGCACCATCGAAGGGCGTTCTAGTCATTGGCTGTCCTCATGCTAGGACCAAAAACTTGATCCATCAAGCCCCTTGTGACTCTGGTAACTAATATAGTATTTGTTCTACTGGTTTTTCCTTAGTTTACTAAGAGGTGGATCGATGGAGACACATTTTGTATTACACTCTATTACAACCAAAATGAAACCATTTTATTTATGCCATGTAAATTGAGACAATGGTAATTCTTAGAAAATGATTTTTTTTATGTTATGCCCCCTGCCCAATGGCCCTGCCCATGCTTCATTCACCCATCTATATTTTGGTATATGGCTATTTGTACCTCAAGATAGTCCAGAGCAAAAGAAGCTTAAAAAGAAAAAAAAAACTATCTGTGTTCACTGGAATAGGTGCTGTGAGACAGCTTCCTGCGTCACCCGCACTACTTGTCCTGGAGCATGTTCTGCTAAAGAGGTGTCGTGTTTACAATTCCATGTGGAAATGTGGTAACATGCCATTTTCTTGGTAGGCCCGAGATTAGCGTGAACTGCTGCTGGGTTGTGCGGCTGAAACCTACATGGCTAGCGTGAATGTTTTCTTCCTGAATGTCATTTTTTTTTTCTTTACGAAAAAGCACAGCTTGCAGTTTAAAGGAACAGTCCGAACATGAAAAAAAAATGTGCCTTCAAAGCTTAACTCCAGGGTCATTCCTTCTTTAACCACAATGTTTCTCCATGTACAGTAAACATTGAAAAGCAATCCAAAAACGTTTTAAAGCTGAACTCCGTGCAGATATGGAATACACAAATGAATTCAACTCTGTATTCATTAATAAATCCTTATTTTTTATGCAAGCAGTGTAAATGCCTCAATTTGACAATGTACCAACCTCTTGCAGTCCTTGTACAGTAGAGCTCTGACTGGCCTAGGAAGAAGCAGTGCTGTGGTGCAGTGTAAGGCCCTATTCCCTCTAAGCGATTTAGAAGTCGCCGGCCAATGCTATTCAATGCAGCTGTCTTAGCTCCATGTCGCCCATCGCTGTCGCTCTAGCAGGACCCTTTTTTCAGGTGTATTTTACACGATTTTTCTATTTTTTTAATGGAGCCCGACGGTGAAGGTCGCGCTACCGTCGCTGGAACGTCGCCCCGAAAGTCGCGATATCCCGGCCGCGCGGATCCGCTGCATAAGGTAAGTCGCTTAGTGTGAATGGGACCTAAGGCACATGTTGATAGAAAGAGAGATCAGAATGACAGATGTGCTCATCGGTCATCATTCTTTACACTTACAAAGCAACATTTATTGTTATTGTGGTCATTTCACGGTGGCGTGTGAAATAGCACCACCTTAAACTGTTTAATAGGCATCCACTCCATCCAATAGTTCATTGATTTTGAAGGCTGATTAAAAAAAAAAAAACATTGGCAGGGTTATTCACAAAAGGGTGAAGGGTTTGGAGAAGTCAAGAGAAGGGAACAATCTAGGACAACATAGCTGAACTGGAAAGTGAGCTGAATGGGAGAATTTTCCCAAATCAGCGATGTCATAGATTGCTCACTTCTCCTGACTTCTCCAAACTCTTCCCCTTTTGTGGATAACCCTGTGAAAATGCTTCCCTAAATGCCAAGACTTACTGTCTATCCCTAATAGAAATCCCAAACCTAACACCTATAGGGTAAGTCCACCCAAAACTCAGATTTCAAGGGCTTTTTTCTGTACATTATTTTTTATTTTATTTTTTGTAACAGAAGAGAACAGTACAAATGCACCCACCTTTGTGGGAACAGCTTGGGCATAATCACTCTCAGATTGGTTCAGTAAAATAAATTAAAAATACATTTGAAATAAACAAAAAACTAAGATTTGGCAAAATTAACTAGTATTACAAATATATAAATATATTACATTCATATTTATTTTATTTTTTGTAATATTTTTTGTAACAGAAGAGAACAGTACAGAAGGATATTGACGGTTTCACATTTCAAATTGTGCATTTTTACATACAGTGAATAGTCAATTGAAAGGAAAGAACCGTTATATATACAGTATATATATATATATATTGTCTGATTCAGTCTATTTTTGTAATCCAAATTTAGCAGGACCAGTTCAGAGGCAATGACCTATCATTTAAATTCAGATTTCTGTTCCATCGCAGCCTTGCCCACATGCACATAGAGATGAAACTAATAAAGAAATATCATAGCACGGAATCATGTGAGAAGAGGTTGCAGATCTACCTCACAGCTCAGGGAGAATTCCCTAAACTGTGCTGTACCGAATTGGGTTTTCCTTTTTTGCACATGCATTATGCAAAGTGATGAAGAAACATTAGGTGCAGGGATTTCCTATGGTGAAGATGAGATTTAAATTTACATATCTGCATGATAAAGGTGCGTTTTATAGCAGGAGACAGACAAGTGTGAATGGGCCCTTAACACCAAGGTAGGGACATCAGATTGTAAATTCCTTTCTTTTGACCCAGACGTGCTCTTTAAATGCATTGACATGGTAACCCTATTGAAGTTATTATAATTACTGTTTTATACATAATGAAATTTGGCACAACTGTACCAAAACAGCTTTTATCGAGCAACAGTCGCCTGTAATAAATAGCATTGTATCAGCTGGAAACAGTATCCTATTTATGTGTAGCAGAAGTGAAAAAGCCATTTGTGTAGTCACAGAAGAGTATTCCATTTGTCCTTTCTTTCTAGGCAGATTGGCTAACGGTTGGCAAACACTTGACTATAGGCTGTAAACAGTCCTTTGCTTCTCAGCAGTGATGTCATAACAAAAGACCTTTTGTCATCTATCGGTGGGGCAAAATACTGTTAGCACAAGCACAACTGACTTGTGACAGAGCCTTCCTTTCCATTGTACTAGGAAGTTTCTGTTAAACCATGTTGGCTCACTAGCCTATATTACAGGAAAACTATAATGGGTTGAAGTTTGCACATTTTTGAACTTGTAATATACAGTATATATATATATGTATATGTATATGTATATGTATATATATATATATAGTATCTCACAGAAGTGAGTACAACCCTCACATTTTTGTAAATACTTTATTATATCATTTAATGTGACGACACTGAATAGTGAGTGTACAGCTTGTATATCAGTGTACATTTGCTGTCCCCTCAAAATAACTCAACACACAGCCATTAATGTCTCAACTGCTGGCAACAAAAGTGACTACACCCCTAAGTGAAAATGTCCAAATTGGGCCCAAAGTGTCAATCTATTGTGTGGGCACCATTATTTTCCAGCACTGCCTTAACCCTCTTGGGCAACAATTTTTTTTTCAGATCCTCAGAGAGTTCCATGTTGAACTTCCAGTGACCAGTATGAGAGAGTGAGAGCGATATCACCAAATTTAACACACCTGCTCCCCATTCACACCTGAGACCTTGTAACACTCACGAGTCACATGACACTGAGGGGGGCTGGGGGTGTGTGGCTAATTGGGCCCAATTTGGACATTTTCACTTAGGGGTGTAGTCACTTTTGTTGCCAACGGTTTAGACATTAATGGCACAGTCATCAAGTTTCCAAACAGCTCCAACTCTCAGCTTGGTTTCCCTGAACTTCCTGTCTAGTACAAGATCACAAGGGACAGATCAGTCTCCAGCAAATATAGAAATCACATATACTTTATTACATTTTAAAAAAAACAGGAAAATATGCTATATGTTAGCTAAAAAGGCAAGGTGCCTGTTTGCCTTGAGGCTCCTCTCATTGTCAACATTATACTGGGCCATCCAATAAGAAATTATTTACTGGGATAGGTCACTGCAAAAATTATTTACTTTTGGGTGTAAAATTTCCACTTGAGCTATTGGTGACTGTAAACAGGCTTTATACTCAACAGACACAAACCAGGTCCCTGGGAAAGCTGAAACAATACTGATGGTTAAAAAATGCTAAATATTAATATTTACCAAACCAACAAAAATAATTTTTATTTTAAATGTTTATTTGTTTATTCCTGACCATAATACATTAAAAAATGATATATTTCTTATTACAGCTTATAATAAAACTCCTTGTTTAACCTTAAAGGTGAATTATGGGGAGAGTGAAATATCCCCTTCCCCATAATTAGAGGCGATGTATGACACTAAAGTTGTCACATGTCGGCTCTATTGATCAGTATGTGATCGCTCAGTTCCTGATCTTCTCCCTTCAGAAAGCTCCCCACAGAGAATCCCCCTCTCTGTTCCTCCAGCACTGACTGAAGGGAGGGATGGGGGAGTGGGTGGGCAAAGCTGGCTTTGCTTCAACCAGGCAGCTGGGTGGATCAGAGGCGTCCCGAGGCTGGGTAACACTTGAAGCGGAGACCGGGTGACCCCCCGCCGTGACGTCATAGCTCATGCACGGTTGTCTTATTGAAGCCTGCCAGCGGCCATCTTGATGATGGATGCCGGCAGAGAGAGGAGGGGATGTTTACCCGGCGGGAGGAGGCATGCCGCCAGGTCCCCTCCTCTCTCCTGATACTGTCAGGCTCTCGGTCCATGACCGAGTGCCCGACTTTTCATAGGGGGTGACGCCAAAATGACTGTCAGTCATTTTGGTGTCACCCCTCCAATGGTGGCACCCGGGTGCGGGCCGCACCCCCCTTGTGACCCCACTGGGGTGGATCCAGACAATATTGTTGGGATCAGTCCTGGCTGCAGCTCGGCTCTGCGCTGTCAGCATTTAGCGGGTAATAGCTCGCTATACACTGAGTGGCCAGATTATTATGACCACCCCATCAGTACTTCGTTGGGCCAAGAGATGACTCCACGAGATGACTTCGCTGGGCCGCCTCGTGACTCCACGAGATGATGAAAGGTGATGCGAGGAATCTGACACTGCACTGTTGCCCTTCTATTGTCTTGTACCAGTCTTGCCACCCTCCGTTCTGCCCTAACATTGACTATTCGCTGACGGCCACAATTCGCACGTTCAGACCCAGATTTTCATCTGACAGTCCAGTCTTTAAACACTTTAACAATGAGCCCCTCTTGAACATTTAACGAATTCTGCTGTTTTGCTGATACTCGCTCCATGGCTCCGAGCGCCAACAATCATCCCATGTTCAAAGGCTGTTAAATCGCGTTCTTTACCCATATCTTCAGAAAAAATCACTTCTACTGTCGTGGTAAACAACCTGCTTTCCTATTTATAATGATCTGGCCCTCTAGCAACTTCAGCGCGAAATTATAGCTAATTTGCCTACAAATGTCAGGTGGTCATAATAAATTGGCCACTCAGTGTATACTGAGTTTTGGGTAACAGGAGGACATTAGTGACCCTCAAGAGAACTATGGCCTAAAAGGTTGGGCCATAGTTCTCTTCTAATTCACTTAGTGATTAAAACTCAGTGCGACTGAAAAAGTCACCTTCTCGTCCTTTATACCCAACTTTGACAAAGATGAACAGAACAGTTTCTTCTGTCTGTCGGCATTCTCAGTGTCTTGGCAGCATTTAGTCTATGCAGTGCCCATCTCCATGCAGCCCATCTACCAGCATCTTGCCCCAGCTACCTTTCCAGGCACATGTGGCTATGTTGCCGTTTTTCTGTGTCCTCTATTCATCTCTGTTTTGACTGCAGAGAGGTATCAGAGAGCTTCTGTTCATGCACAGAGCGCCACTTACTGTCTGCAGATGATATATGGTGTATATTCATATACAGTATTTATAGGTAATATTTAATAGTTACCTGATCAAAAAGAAATAATAAATAAAAAGTCGTTTCAGATTCTCAGATTTAAATACTGCTAGCATAAATCCCTGAAATATGTATTCGTGTTAGTTTGCAATAAGTTCCACATTTCCAGGCTCAAAATACAGAAAATGTTAATATTTTTATGCATGCAGTGTAAGTACCTGCATTTTTAATACAGTCTACTCTACAGCAAAGCTCAGAGAGGAGGTGGGAGAAGCAGATCAAGGAGCAAGTGAGATGTGCTGCAGTGCCAGTAGCATGCTGATAGAAGGAGACAGCCGAGTGACAGAGAGATGAGCACTTCTGTTTATCCTTTCATTGTCCAGTCAAAGGGTGGGGGAGGAGACCTGTAAGTGAAAGTGAAGCTGCAGCAGCAAAAAAAAATAGGTCCCCTGCTAAGCAGGACTGTTCTGTGTGTGGCAGAGCTTTCTAAATCTCAGGACTAAATGGACAGCAGTACAAATACTTTGGCAGGTAAAACATATTTCATATATGTATTTCATCTATATATTTAGTTGTTTTGCTTAAAGTCCATTTCCACCTTTCATTTTTTTTCAAAGGTTTTATTAGGCCTGAATTTCCTCCACAGGAAAATCAATCTGACACCGGGGTGTCAGGCTGTAATCAACAGCCCCCTCCCTGTCACCCATTGTAAGATGATCAGTAAACATCTGCTCTGCCTTTACACACAATACACTGTCCGGAGGGGGGGGGGGGATATACACACATTTCTTGTACAGCACAGAGGCAGACATTTCCATGAAGCTATGAAGAAGAACGCTAACAAAAAATTTAAGTTTGTGTGTTCATATACATCAGCTACATATGCCTGCTTCATGTACACTTGGTGTACATTACTGGCATACGTTTTTAAAAAATACCCCTGCAAAGGGGGAAATGGGCTTTAAGGGCCAGCAGAATAAGCCAATAAGGCTATGTTGCATTAAATGATGCTGTTGCTAATGATGTGTGGTGGCTTGGTGCAAACCCAGTTTGCCAGAGTTTGCCCCCAATCCTGCACAAAATTGTGACTGATACACTCCCATTCCGGGCCCAATCAGTTACAGCCAGGGCACCCCCCCGCCCCCCATGTTACATGCCACAAAAGGTCCAGGAACGACCCAACTGATTGGGCTGGGAGGAGGGTGTGTTGAGCACAGTTTTGTGTCTGCTTGGGTGGACTGGGTTTACACCAAGCCCTTGCACATCACTAGTCTGCCCCTTTACCCTCCCTGCTTTCCTCTGAAGATGGGTCCATAGGAAGTAGAGAGAGAGAGATAGAGAGATGGAAAGGAAATAGCTTCTGCTATGCTCTGTCCTCAGTGGTCCTGTGAATCCTGTAATGGCGCACCCTGTATTGAATGAGAATTTGTAAATCAAACATTTTACATAAAAAGTACAAAAAAAAGATATAAAACTATTTAAAAGCTGTTAAACTTAAAAAAAAGATCCAAAACGGTTCTACTTTCCCTTCAGCCTATTCTGCAGTCAGCAATGTTTATTTATAATTGCTGATGGGGGTTTGTGCCTGTGTGAGGACTGTCTATCTCTGCAGGATGCTTCTCAAGATTTGCCTTTCTCATCCAGTTCTCCTCATCACACCACATCTTGTTAGCACTTTGGTGTCTGTGTTTGCCATTCTCCTCACAATCTCACCTTCCTCCATGTTCCCTGCTCAGCTCTCTGCTGAATCCTGTTTTCTCTCAGTCTTATCTGTTCCGCACAGAATCTCAGTCACCTCCGATACTGCCACAGTGAAATCTCACCTCATCAGCTTCTTCACAGTCACGTGCTTATGTAGAGGGATGTAAAGGATGACGATTTGCAGTTGAAAACCTCCTAAATGTGATCCCGTCATTACAGTATTCGTAGTAAAGTAGCTGATGGCTTCCTATCACCAGCTCATTTCCAAAAGAGCAATTAAAAAAGGCTGAAAACTAAGCTGTGCTTCCCAAAGTAAATTACAGTTAACTATTTTTGCAAGAAAACAAGAAAATTTGCATATTTTAGTCAAGGGCAGAAGGCGCCTGCATGAATTTGAAAAATGTCTCTGCGAATGCCGGGCTCTCCGGAGTATAGCCACGAAACCTAGCCCACATTTGTTCCTCCAGTTGGTGGCCCCTTGTTTTTCATAATGACATAAAAATGAACAATTGAATGTGCAGGAATTTGCATTCCATTATTCACCAATGTTACATCATCCACTTTATGTATCAGGACCTTTTTAGATGCCTACTTTTTGCTGCCTTGGAAGTACCTTGAACCTTTTTTTAACTCCTCTGCCATTTGTCCTGGCCCTACTGGATAGGACTCCTCAAAAGTGCTGTCACAAACCAGAATCTGTGCTCTGGCAGAGCCACTTATTGCCTGGTTAGAACGAATCTAAACCCACAGCATTGGCTACATCTGAGACCCAAAGCCAGATTGAGCCTGGTTTGGGTTTTAGGCAAACACTGGAAACTTTTTTACTTTGCAGTTTATCATAGCAGGGGGGTTGTAAACAGTGGCGTAACAATCACCATAGCGACCCAGGCGGCCGCTATGGGGCCTGGGGCACAGGAGGGCCCGACCAGGACATCCCCCTGATGCGGTGCGTGCCGCCTGGGTCGCTATGGCATTTCAGGCTGCTGGCTGTCACTGGCGGCTGTAAGGAGGAACGCACCGCTACTCACATGTGCAGCGGCGCGTTCCTCCTCACAGCCGCTGCTGAGTCGGTGACAACCAGCAGATTCGGAGGAGGTGGCTGGGCCTGTCGTCTGCAGCGATGAAGGAGGTGGGGCCCGGTGATCGAGGAGGCGTGGCTTAGTGATGGGGAGGCGGACCAGACGATCGAGGAGGTGGGGCCCAGTGACAGTAGAGGCGGGGCCTGCAAGCAATCGTGGAGGAGAAGGAGGCGGACAGAGGATCGGGCAGACAGGTAAGAGGGCTTGACCGCCCACCTGAGACCCTGCAGAGCCCACCAGAGATAGTCTATGGTGGGCTCTGCAGGGTCAGCCTCAGGTAGGCTGTTTGGGTTATCAGGTGGGCTTAACTAGAAATCACAGGGCCCCATACAAAATTTTGCTATGGGGCCCTGTGATTTCTAGTTACGCCCCTGGTTGTAACGTTCATTTTACAACCCCCCTGTGCATTACGGCTCTGAACCAACTTCTTGGTGGTGACAAAGGTGGACCATTTTGTATGAGATTTTATCAGTTGGGTTTAGATCTACTTCAATGATGGCCTTTATACTGTACACATCTACTATATTATAAAAATGTTGTTATCATCTTACTTTTTCATGAATACGGAATACTAAAACTGTCCCGTGTTTGACATCCCAATGTCCCTTTTTTTGCTCAAGGAAATATGTCAGCCTATCCCGTGCCTATGTGTGTCTAAAACTATAAAATAAAAATACATATTTAGTGGACTTCTAGTATTCAACAGGGCAAGCCATGTGCACAAATAACCACTATCATTGCCAGGTTGGCACAGCGCTTCATTCTTCTAGAACTATGTCCATTCTGGCAAGGGCCTCCTGATTTGTCAGGCAGCCTCTAATCTACGCAGCAGGTGTCCTTTTTTTCCGTGACTTCTTTATTCCTAGAATGCATAGTACAACAATAACTGACTTTATTCTACCTATCTGTATTTTTCTGTTTCCTACTTACCGTGTGCAAAGCTGCATGTGTCGGTAGGTAATGCCAGTGGTACGTTTTCTCGCCAACTCTTACTATGTCCAAGTTTGTTGATAGTGTGATAGGAGTAGGAAGCCATGCAAGAAGATGGACTGCAGCTTTTTGGAATCTCCAAGAATGGCGGTAAGGAAACCAATACCTATCCCAATTTGAGACCTCACATTCAAGGCTTGCAGAAGTTAGATGATCCTCGAAGGCGCTTTAGCAAATCAAAAGCAGGCCCATGCCTTGTATTAAATGGTTGTTATGATCAGTCAACCCTCCCATGATCAGATGAACAAATAATTGGAAGGAATGGGCCTTCCAGCCACTGGCTAAGAGCTCCTTGAATTACATTTGGATCAGTATTTTTGGATCAACTACATGATCAAGATCAATTAATGGGAGGCATGTGGCAGCCACTGATTGGCTAAGAACGTTTTTGCATGCAGTGATACTTTTACCACTTAATATTTTGAGGTTTTAAAAGTATAAGGAGACTCATGTAGGTTCTTAGTTAATGAAAGTGAGGCCCATTCCTTCTACATCCTTGGTTCTCAACTGGTGGGTCGTGCCCCAAAAGTGGGTCGCAAACCCCATGTTCAGTGAGTCGCTGCATGCCTCCCACTTTTCTAGGTGAGAGGCTCCTCAGCCTCCCCTTAGCGCAGAACTGTCAGTTCTCGTGCCAAGCAGCCATTCAGAATATGCTGCCCAGCATCGAGTGTCAGCTTGAGGTGGGATGGGATGGGGCTATGGTGGGTCAAGGTAGCTCCATCCATACGTCCATTGCTTACAGCTCCCTCATGTGTCCTGTAGAGGTGCCTGGACCAGAGCAATGCACTGTACCACGCAATCACGCCTACTATGTGTTCTGGTGTGGGAGTTGCGTGGCCCTTCATTTGAATGGTACCCCAAACACACATGATTGCTTATAGGTTGTGTAACCAAAATAAATTAAAGGGGGGCATGCGTTTGCCATTCATTGGCTAAGAGCTCCCTCACTGCTTTATAAAACGTCTTTAAAAGGCATCTCTTGGATTCCAGATGGGTTACCTATTTATCAAAGTAGTTTTGAAGACAGCTAGGATATTCAGCATTTTAACAAATCCAGTTCTCATGTGTAGCCTTCTTCCACCTGCATGTGTCTGTCTTAGGAAGGAACTCTTCCAAGGGAACAAAAGGGACAAACTTGTTTTCACAGACAGTTCTGGACATACTTATAGAGAAACAGGTATGGTAAAAACAATCAGTGAACATCAAGTACCAGTACCAGTAAACACTGCATAGTCACTACTCAATAAACACACAAACACCTAATTTGCAGTATGTGAGTGAGGCTGCAGTGTCACATGATGTGCCTCTTGTCACATGATTCTCTTCTCAGCAAGGTTCCCATCTTAAAGGATGAATGCAATTATATATACTTTGGCGGGGGGAATTCAATTCGACACTGCCTTGGGGCACTGTAGCATTTTTCTTTTCCTCCACTCCCAGAAGTTTTAGAAATGCAGCACATGCAATGGGTGTGGGCATATAGAATAATGGGTATCCCCATATTAAGACTGGGACATGGACAGGTGAAGTCATTATTCTTTTTTCCTGAACCCCCACCCCTAAGCCTTCGTTCACACCTGAACGTTTTGTAGCGCGTTCTACGCTTGACGAACGCTCTACAAAACGCTCAAACATGAAAATCCCATTGTTTTCAATGGGTCTGGTTCACACCTCGGCGTATTTCAGCCCGTCCCTAACGCGCTACAAAGGTACGACTGAAAAGGTACATGTACTACTTTGGGCCGTTTTTGTTGCGCGTTTCCATTGGGATACAGCCAAGTAGCCCTCGGAAACGCGCGTTTGTCGCGCAATTTTTTTACCGCGAATCGCGGTAAAAAAACGCGCAACAACCGCGCGACAGACGAGCATATGCAATACGCCTGGGTGTGAACCAGGCCTAAAGCTCTGTAAATGTGAAACTGTGCGCCAACACTGAACCAGCCTGGTTGTGCAAACTATGCTATGGTATGCTGCCAAGGTTAGGGTGGTTGTGGAGTCTGGCATCTTGCTATATGACTGATACCGAGAACAGTTGAAGATTTACAGGGTTATTCACAGGAGAGTGAAGAGTTTGGAGGAGGCAGGAGAAGTGAACAATCTAGGACAAAATAGCGGATTTGGACACATTCTCCAGTTCAGCGCACTTTCCAGTTCAGCTATGTTGTCCTAGATTGTTCACTTCTACTGCCTTCTCCAAACCCTTCCCCCTTATGTGAAAAACCCTGTCGGTCTCAGCAATTAGTGATTGCGAGGCTGATTGCTATGACTTACATATAGCCACTATAAAGAGAATTCACAAATCTGTATATGTAAGACAATAATGGAAACCTAGTACAGCAGTGTCAAATTTTAAAAGTTACATCAAACATTACGAAAGCAAACATACAAATAGCTTAACCTAAAGTCTCCCTTTTTAGAGTTCGCAGACATGTGGCAATTCTGATTCTGATGTGAAACTGATAACAGTTTATTTTTCCAACCCTTTCTTCCACACAAGATTTAAGAACACAGATACCTGGAATTGAAATAGGTCAGATAAAGGATTAATGTGTCACTAACTTCACAGATCTCCTATCCTGCAGGCCCTCCATACTGTGAACTAAGGCCATTTGTTTGTTTGTACTCTTGTCACAAGCCAAAAGGATGCCTTGATTGTGTGAGCCCAGTGATAGGAGGTATTCTGCAAGAAGCATAACAGTACTAACGGGCCAATAGGGGGTGCCTCCAACAAACACAGGAAGAAAAATGCAAGGCCTTGTAACCTGAACCACAGAGATAAGATGCTCTAGCTTTACCCAGGACCTCCCAGGAAAGCCGTGTTTCATTTAAATGGATGTGTGCTTTGGAAAAGGTGGATGAAAAGCTCAGGAAGGTGAAACGCTTTGAAATTCAGCTTCCTCTCCATCTCCTGCCCCCCCCCCAGCATTCAAAACAAATGGCAGCTCCATATCTGCCATCTACTGGGGGTTTAAGAGGTATCTCTGTTAGTCTTGCATTGTTGGAAGAGCTGCCTTTTTTGTTTCAGGCAAACCAAGGGGATTGCCTGCTAATTAAATTGCCTTTCCCTGCCCTTGGAAAAGGGGACGGAGATAAATATATGGAGCATTCAGGCTACTCAGCAGGCTGGAGGGCAGTTTTGTGTTTGCATCCAAAAGATCTGATTGCATTGTGACCAGTTCAGTTTACACATTCTTTGCCTGCTTAACACATAGGTGAATAATAGTGGTCTGCATTGATAGCTAAAAGGGCTCTCCAACTAAGGGGCTAACTGCAAGGAAATGACAAAAAGGAAAATACACCATTGAAGAAACGTTGATATCCTTTGGCTAACTTAAACTTTTTGAAATGTTGCCTACCATGATGTCCTCTTAGTAGTTGTACTCCAGCAAACTGTCTGTGATGTTCTCAGTTGCAGTTTCATCTCTTACTGCTTTCCAAAGGCTTTTTCCCTTTCCTGTCCCTGGGTGACAATAATCTGTTACCCGTTCACACCGAGTTCTACAATCCTGCGTGTTGACGCAAGCCTATCCCACCTCAACCTAACCACTCAACCATCACGTTCCCAAACAATTCATCCCCTCACAGCTACCTCCTCATGTATCACTTCTCCCTCCCTTTTAGATTGTAAGCCCTCAGGGCCAAGGCCCTTATTACCATCTTGTCTTGAATTGTATTGTGATTGTCATGTGTTCTTTATATTGTAAAGCGCTGCACAAACTACTGGCGCTATATAAATCCTGTATAATAATTATAATGCCTCGCCATCACGTGCAGCCTTGATGTGCACAGCAATACGCGGTAAAACAGTCTCTTCTCACTCATGCCCTGCCTCTCTATAGCCATGCAGAAAAATGTGGTTCTATCGCCACTGTCATGT
Organism: Nanorana parkeri; assembly: GCF_000935625.1. NCBI lineage: Eukaryota > Metazoa > Chordata > Amphibia > Anura > Dicroglossidae > Nanorana > Nanorana parkeri. The sequence continues at coordinate 417,711 of NW_017306937.1, forward strand.
GACGATAAGTAATTGTGCGTCTGCGTTTGGAGCACAGGTGCAAATAAATGTACGTTTTGCACAGAAGTATGTTTTCAATGAATAAAACTTCATATTTATAAAAGTATTTTTGGAAAAAAAGACCAACGATCCAATTTTAAGAGTCTTGGACTGCAAAAATGTTAATTGTAGTTTTACTTTAAAACAGCACAGTGTAATATCAGAAGAAGAAACCTAATGTGTTGTTTCAAAGACAAGCATCTAAAAAGTGGACCTTTCAGCAAAAATAGTTTATTTACTTCCTTATCCCTTGCGATGTCCTTGAGTAAAATTATAAAAAAAACAAACTGCAAATACCTCAACATTTTGAAATGTGTGCCAGTGGGCTCTCACTTCCTTTACCTTAGCCTAGGCACCAGTGATATAACGACCCTTCCTGCAGCCTCATGTGTAATTAATGTCACATCACCCAGGAGGCTGCATTCTAGTCACACTATATGTATAATGGGAATGCGCTTCTACATAGAAGGCGCCAGATCTCCCCTCACACATGCACAAGATCCGGCTCGGTTTCATCAGGGAGTCGGCTAACCTGGAAGCAATGTCAATCTATTTAAGATGGTCACATGACAATGGAATGACAACAGAAGGTCTGAAACGCAAGGGATCAAAAGGCAGCAAACAGACTGGTAAGTATATAAATAAATACTGCATTAAAATAATAAGTAGAATAATGGCTCCAAGATACAAATCTCTACTGCTAACTTTTTTAAGGGTGTCCATTTCTTTAGAGTCCATACAACAGTAAAATCAGCCAGAAATAGTCCAACAAGCAATACTTTAAATATCACCTATTATTATTATCATTATTATTATTATACAGGATTTATATAGTGTCAACAGTTTGCACAGCTCTTTACAAAGTCACAGTAATTGGGACTTGCTTATGTTAACTCAACCATTTTTTCACTCCTAGGAGGCAACAAAGAATTCCTTTGGCAGGGAGAGGCATTACTTGTTGTACAGCAGGTCCAATCCTAAACATTCCTGCATAGAAGTAGTCTAGTGCTACTGTGGCATTGAGAATCATGAAGTGTTCCAACAACTCACCTAGGGATTGGCAAATATCTCCAACCATGTCATTTGCAGGTAGATATCTGCCCAGCTACACCAACCCTCAGGCTAGCCATTGATATGAGATGGCAATCGCAAGATTTAACAAGCAAAATAATTGTTATGCAGAAACATACATGATCATTCTCAGCGGAACGTTAATGTTTAATACGCTGCAGAACTTTTCTCGTAGAAGGAAAAACAGTTATTTGCCAAGGTCTATTTCAGATGATCAATTTCTTCTCTTTCTTGAGTTCCGTGAGGCCAAGGGGTGCCTATAGCAGTTGCAGTTTTTCCCCAGACAAACGATTATTTCCCCATCAAACTGTGGTTGGGTGGACTGGGCAAAGATTATCTCCTGTCTGTGGATAGCCTTGTAAGTATCACCTACACACAGCATTTAATTAAACAGGCGTTGCACTGATTGTACGTTAAAAAAAATCGGCATGCACCTTTTAATATGTCTGTATGAAAATGTCATCATCTGGGCAGCTATGAATATTCATTCATATTCATGAAGGATTAACGGTCCGTTACTGCCATGGAACATGCTTTTTGCCAGGGTAGCAACCATTCCCTGTGAAGAAGCAATGTGTAAGCTCCAAGTCAAGCTTAAGGTCTCGTTCACACCTAGGCGTATTGCATATGCGCGTCTGTCGCGTGACCGTTGCGACAGCCGCGCGATTCGCGGTAAAAAGTCGCGCAACAAAACGGCCCAAAGTAGTACATATACCTTAACAGGCGTGAGCCGTTTTGTAGCGCGTTAGGGAAGGCGGAAATACGCCAAGGTGGGAACGAGAACATTGAATACAATGGGATTTATATTTTTGAGCGTTTTGTAGAGCGTTCGTCGAGCGTAGAACGCGCTACAAAACGGTCAGGTGTGAACGAGGGCTTAAATGGGGCTGAGAATTACGCCCCTCCCACACTGGTGACAGCGCTGGAGCCTGATAATAGGCCACTCAACGCTGAATTGGGGCAAGGATAGAGACACATGCACCCCCATACCTGGAATACAAGGATAATTCACCTTCTCCCGATTGGACAAACTGAGCTACAGACGAGCAAATGGAAGAGTGGGGGGTTCCAATAAATGAACCTGTTCTTTTGCCGCGCATAGTTAATTATTAAATAATAGGTCAAACCGTTAATTATCACGTTATTATTTCAGCAATGCGACCATACATTGTAGGAGTGGACATGATTTCTGCAGTGGTTCAGTCTGCTCTGGAAGACTGTGGCACTGTGCGCCTCAACAGATTCACTTCAAACTTATCTGAGAGTTTAAAAGGTAAAGAAGTCTATGTAGATTTAAAAACATTTTCCCTGATAGTCAGATTACTTAAAAAATAGGTAAGACGGGACTTCTCAGAGCAATAACTTTGCTCTGAGAAGTCAAGAATATCTCTCCTACAGAAATTGGAAAATGTATCCTTGTTTCTGCCCTTTTAACACATATAGAGAGAGTCCTCCAGTCTCAAAGCTAGCCTGCAGTGGCACCTGAAGGTGAAACTAGGTATTGTACCCGGACTGTTCAGATGCAATGGCACTTTGTGAGTTGTCAGTTTGACAGCAGGAAATAAAGTGATGGTAAATCTCCCTAACAGAGCCCTAGATAACAGTAAATTTAAATATAGGCAGTGTACAGTAAGCACCTGAATCTGACTTAGTATTAGGGAGTGGGGAGAAGACCTGTAAGTGTTACTAAAAAATCAGGTCTCCTGCTCTGCCAGGCAGGGATGTGCTGTGGAGCTGTGTGAATCTTTTGCAAGCAAAACAGTTGCCTTGTAGGTACATCATCTGTGCATTTAGCTGTTTGCCTGGACTTCAGCTTTAGGCTACATACAGCGGCGTATTTACACTTTGTGCTGCCCCAGGCAAGACAGCCCCCTGCCGCTCCCCACCAAAACGCCTAGTTTGCCTCGCGGTAAATACGCCCCTGGCTACATACACACAGGAGCGGTTGTCTGTCCGTATTCGGCCGGCTGAGTACGCTCTAAACGGAAAGAACAATGCACTTTAATGTGCATTGTTCAGACTTTTGCGGCGGCCGCGTGGTACGAAACCGCACGGCCCGCAAAATAGTCCAAGTGCGATTTTTTGGACGGATTCCGCTCGTTCGAGGCTATATAATAGCAAAATTGTGATAGCGAAATCTGTGCAGATGAAAGATTTTAACGTTTGCATTGCTGCACAGTTTTCTGCAGTTTTACGGGAAACGCAAACACTATATGTGAATGGAGCCTTACATGTAACCCAACTTCACCACTACCCTTACTCTAAAACTTAATTACAACCCTTAATCGGAATGCTAAAACTCAACTTTATCATTAACATGGGAATGCACTCTCATTTATAAACCTTAACCCTCTAGCCTTTGACCCTAACACTAATTCTAGCCTAAACTTAAAGGACAACTATGGGGTCAGTGTTTTCCCCATAGTTCTCCTAAGGGTCACGGGAGGACATAAACTAGCATCCTCCCGTGACCCAAAGCTCAGTATATAGTGAGCTACAGCTCGCGGTATACTGAGACCGCCGCAGCCGGGTCGGATCCCGACAATACTGTCAAGATCCACCCAGCTGCGTGATTGACAGCTGGCTCTGCCTATCTAGAGGCAGAGCCAGCTGTACCCACCCCCTCCCCCGTCTGTTCCGCCAGTCAGCGCTGGAGGATCGGAGCGGGGAGGGGAGAATCCCTGCAGGGAGCCGTGAGTGAGAGTCACCGCTCTCTGCAGGGACATGATTGAGAAGTGAGCGAGCGACGGTATGTGTTCGCTCACTTCCCGATCTATTGAGCCGACCTGTGACAGTTTCATTGTTACACGTCGGCTCGAACTATGAGGATGAGTGAAAATCACTCACCTCATAGTTCTCCTTTAAATCTAATACAGAACCGTACATGACCAACCTTACCTTTATCTTAAAGCTGATTTCCAGACAGATATATAAGACACAAACAAGTGCAGCCCTGTCATCATTATTACATCATTAAATGAAGTGTAAGCACCTTAATTTGGCTTGGTATCAGCTTCTTATCAGTCAGCTTATATAGTTATGCCTCCCAAATGCTGCAGTAAAAAAAAGGGCCATTTTTTATGCATCTGGAGCTGGGGGAAGAAGCATGCAGGCAGCTCATGTAAAGCTGCCCATACACCTTACGAATATCGGGCGATTTTCGTTTGCGATCGCGTTTTCGTCCGATATTCGTAAGGTTGAAGGCCAGTGTACAACCGCAAATACTGTACAATCGATCGACTTTTGGCTATGCAGCAGGTTAGAAATCTTTGGTCGATCATATGCTTTTCACAAGGTTTCGAAATTCGTACGATTTACACTGCTCATGCGCAAACGTAAATACGTGTGGTCAATTACCACAATTCGTCCAGGTGCTTTCTTTTAATTACCGCTAATTTAACCTTTGCGATAATCGGGGCAGGATGGGGACGCAGTACGAAAACCGTGCGACGGTTCGATCATCGGACAGAAAGTTTTGTCCGATGATCGCAAGGTGTATGGGCAGCCTTAGTCTATGTAGACGCAGGAGTTGTGCACCCTTACACACTGCTTCCCGCAGCTCCGAGTTTTTTTTGACAGCTGCACACAGACTGTGTACAGACTAGGGTCCATTATGTCTGCATCTGCGGCAACACGCCCCACGGAATGAGACCTTATAGAGCAATTCCCCTCACTTTGTAGAGATGCTCCCTCATTTTCTGTTGTGTTTCCAGGACTGAAAGTAAAGGGGAATCTCCCCACATCCCCATCATACCGAAAGCAACAAAAAACTGACAGGGGTTTTAACTCTTCTTAACTCTATCCAAAACAAAAAAGAAAAGTTTGGGCTGGACTTGCACAGTTGTAAATGTTATTAGTTGCTCTGTCTTTATTATCCGCATATACAGGGTGCATTGAAATGTGACGTATCTGCGGGCTGTTCAGGGATGAACGTGAACAGGGCAAGAATAGAAAACACACCGAGAAAAGGAGACGGGAATGTTCCCCTTTGCCAAAGGCTGTTGTGAATTAGCAGCTGTTTGCAGCCTGTCTCTTAGCAGCTCCATATTTACATTTCAGCAGGGAGGGGCAGAACAAAGACTTCCAGCAAATGCCCTGCAGGCTCATTAGCTCAGGGAGTGGGAGTCATTCTCTGGGTTTGACTAGACTGAATGCAAAACCCTCTGTCCCTGCTTTCCATTGAATTGTTCTCCTCAGGCTCCCGTACCGACATGTCTGCAAAGGGATTGCGCATATTTTACTCTTCACAATGTCCACACTTGAAACTGGTGGTGCTGAAGACAATGGCTATATCTTAGTGCCTATTTACACTCTTAGATTGTAAGCCCTCACGGGCAGGGCCCTCTTTACCATTGTGTCTTGAATTGTATTGTAATTATAATGTGTTCCCTATGTTGTAAAGCGCTGCGCAAACTGCTATATAAATCCTGTATAATAATAATCATAATAATTTGTGATAGAAGGGAGACACGCAGATACCTTCTTTGTTAAGAAGGCTTTACTACGCCCCAGTCCCAGATAGCAAGAAATTGTGCTGCAAGTTTGAAAATGACTTGCTAAACTATTGCAGACTTGCCAAGCTTCACAATTTTGTTGCACAGTTACAGCAAGTCTGCATTGCAAGTCTCCAGACCAGCGAGCTTGCAGAGCTCTTGCTAAGACCGCCAGGACTCTTGCTGTAGACTTGCCAAGCAAATTTGCTACAAATTCAAAAAGTGTCAACTAGAACTTGTGCTGCAAGTGTTCTGCAAGTCTACAACTTGCCAGGAATATGTGCAGCAAGTTAACACAATTACAATTTCACCCCGCCACAAGTTTGTAGCAAATTATCCTTGCTATCTGGGGTGTAAGTGAATGCATAAATATATTTTGCAATGATTTTATGTAACCCCGACGTTTTGTTGGATTCATTGTACTATGATGATAGAGTCCTGGGTTGAGTACATGAGCCAGTTTATGGGCTCATTCACATGGCCATTCCTGGCCTTACACCACCCAGATTGGTGTATTTCTGTGACTGGTACATCCAGATGTTTACATTCAGCTGTGGACGGGCTGATGTTGTCAGTGGCTGTTCACATGTAATCACACAAGGCGTGATTAGATGTGGTTAGGGACAGATCAGTGGCTCTGTACGCACACTGTCTGCACCCAGGGCCGCTCATCTATCCCTAACCACAAGCATGAGTGCCATGTGCAACAGCTTTTGGAGCCTCTCAGCCTGTGTTTGATTTGTACAGGCTGAACGTAAACATCTGGCCATACCTGCCGCAGAAATGCGCTGATCTGGGCGGCATACTGGCAGGCACATGCAAGTGAATGAGCCATAATGGAATCATGCATAAGGACCGCTGTACATAAGCAATTGTGTATTGCTTCTGTGAAATGTTTCTGAAGGATTAGGATGACAGTGTTTGCATTTTGTATTGGAGCTTATGCAGCATTATACTCTTTACAATTTACATGTTCCATGGAGAATAAAACAGTGCTTCCAGGTCCAGCGAATGTGCGTATATATTGTGTATGATTGTTTGATTATCTTATTATTATCTTATTCTCTCTTCTACATAGAAGAATAAACTTACATTAAACCCTTCATTATATCTGCACCACATCTACAGTGTATTTATGTTTTTATTGCAGTCTGTGTCCCAGTTAGGGATATTTTACCCCTCTGTTAGTCCTGGTAAACACTGTAGCCAAAAAGATGAGGAAAAATACAACATTTTAGAGTTGTCCCTAGAACAAGAAGTAAGTGGGAATCTTTCAATGCGGACACCTCTTCAGGTGACAACTCTCCAAAAGAGTAATTCCCCTTAAATTGGGAGATTTTCTCCAGGTGCCCGTTGCATCTATGGTACAGGAAGTAAAGGGAAAAAAAATAAAATAGGGGTTTTAACATTGCCTACGCTATCCAAAACTAAAAAAAAAATGGTTTGTGAAAGAATGGCGGATCATTCACCATCTAATTGTAAGGAATTGTTATCTGGACTGTGTCTTTAGCATCATCTACCATGACTGCTATGTAATTAACATTCATCTGCTGCTGGTATGCAGTGTCTGTATCCTGGACTGTGTACACCCCATTCTAATTCCTGCTTATATATTGTACCTTTCAACATTTCTTTTCTATTGTTATTGTACTTATAATCTGTCTGTAACTGTCCCTTTGTTGTATTGCTTGCTGGTCAAACCCTGTCATATGCATCTCTACTTGCTCTGGCTCTCCTACCTCTGCTTCTGGCTCTCCTACCTCTGCTTCTTTGTTTCCTTGTTCCTAGAAATATGATTTGGACTGTCGCTCGCACTTCTCTCAGCTTATAATACCGTATGCTTATGTGTGAAAAGTTTCATGTTATAAGTATCCACATATTACATCAACATTTACAAACCAGGCACTGATGATTTTCTTATTGAACTTGCATGCATCACCTATGCTCATATATGTTTCTGTATGGACATTAGATTATTGTTTATAAAAACTACTGTATTTACTGCAATTACTTGACTAATGTAGAACCGATGTCCCAATTCCCTAGTTACAAAGACTGCTGTAACCACCCACCTCCCTCTTTAACCCAATAAAATAGACCACACCTCTTGATGGAGTTAAATGGCCATAGCAGCCCTTTTATTATACAAATTACAATTAACAATAATAAACATCACAGAAAATTGGAACAATTCAGCCTTTAGGTCTTTTGAAGACCCAAATTATTACTGGATATGATGTCTCTGCGAAACCCCTTGAATCCGTTAGGCCCCCAGCCGCACCACACCGCCTCGGGGACAACCTGCACAACGACCGCAGACACCTCCATATCTCAATTGCCTGTTCGACTGCCATATATCACCATAACTTAAGGACCCATACCAAGACAGGTCTCCCAACCTTAACCACCATCACCTATGTTCTCTGCCTTCAAAAGACCCCAAAAAACGCCACCGCTGCTATGACAGAAATTGACCACAACAATGCATTCGGGCGCGTGGGTGGGAAGTTCTTTCTTCATCCGACGATCTCTGACTGACTCCAGTGAGATCCTCCTCCTCGGACCACCGCAAAAGCTCCGCCTGGACTTTGTATCTGGCCAATCAGGTAAGTGACCTTGCCCCTTGTTAACCCATCCCTAATTAACTCTTTAATCATTGTTTCACCATTTCACTTAGTCATGTATGCCCTCCGCCTATTTTTTTTGTTGCTTCGGGCCTAACTGTATAATGGTTTTGAAAAATGTTAATTATTTTTTTATGATGAACCTGTGGCCGGAATCTGGGCCTTCAGATTTGTATATAATCTTAACAAGCAGTAAATGAGCTTTAAATCAAGCTTTAACTGACCACTGTAGATGCAGGTATTGTGGAGTGATTCAAGTTCACAGCAGAAGCACTTCATTTGTCCAACTCGTTCTCTCAGCAGCTCAGATTCCCTCCTTCCCACCAACAGATACATAGCAGCATTTTACTCAGTAATGTAAACACAGAGCGGGAGCTCTGAGGTGGGAGCAGGGGGGAACTGAGCTGCTAAAAGACTTTTTGTGAAAAGTCTCACCTAAGCCCTTTTTTCCACTTCCAATCACTCCCCCTGGCTGCTGATACGCAGAGCAGAAACACAACTAATCCAGGAAGAGTAAAATGGTATTTGATGTGCAAGCTGTGATTCACCTTCTTTGTTGCAGTGGCATAACAATCACCATAGCGACCCAGGCGGCCGCTATGGGGCCCGTGGCAAAAGGGGGCCCTGCCAGGAAATCCCCCTGATGCCAGGCGGGCCGCCTGGGTCAGTATGGTATGTCAGGCTGCTGGCTGTCACTGGCGGGTGTGAGGAGGAATGTGTCACTGTTAGATCACTGACAACCTGTCACTCTCAGGTGGGCTGTTTGGGGGTCTCAGGTGGGCTCTGCAAGGGACGTAACTAGAAATCACAGGGTCCCATACAAAATCTCGCTATGGGTCCCTGTGATTTCTAGTTACGCCCATGCTTTGTTGTGTTAGGCGCCACCATCTTGCCTCTAAGAGGGGAATACCAGGATCTTGGGAAACAGGCTGAGCAGAGTTTTTGTTACCTGATTACACAATGTTCATCTGTTTATAAGGTGAAACGTTCATAACTGGCAGATCCATATTACTGATAGTGTATTGTGTAGTGCATTAAGGCTAAGTTAGCATTATTTTTAATCTCAGAGATCTCACAGATTTGTAGTTTGCGATATTGCGGGAGGTTGTTGGCCGATAGAGTAGAGATTAGACTCATGAAATGAATCTTGAAGGAGTATTCTTAGAATGGGAAATCCTCCTAACAGTCTCATGAATGAGTGATTAATGAGCAATGAATTGCCTTCTCTCATTCTAGTCTATGGAAAAGATTAATCATTAATATGTTCAGCTAAAACCACCACATTGCACGACTGTATGAGTGATCGGCAGTTGCACAACTGTATATCTCTTGTGTGGCAGTTCACATTCAAAACAATGAAATGCAAATACTGCAGTCAGTTGCAGGAGATTTGAAGATGCAATAGAGAAAAAATATTTCTTGCGCAGCCCTAGTGTTAGGTTCAGTATTTATGGGTGCTGGATGGGCATTTGGTATCCCATATTAGTCGGCCACATTTTATGTGGAAAAGCAATGTTAACAGTGAGGGGCATCATAATTGTTGTTTACCACATTCAGTTTAAGCGGGCCATACACCTTTTATATTTTTTTGTTCAACCTAAGGGCTTTAACACATTCCTCCATCCACGCTAAACAGCGTGGCTGGACCAATCTACCACTGTGAGTGTTGTATTTCTGACAATGGTGTGGGTGGCGCTGTCAGGATATGCAAACAGTGACAGCAGCTGACTAGCTGCCATCACTGTTCCCCCCAAAATCTTCCATCCGGCTGCTTCGATTCCCTAACCGAAAGATAATGGACGGAAGGATGCCAACAGGGGCACCCACTAAACGAAATTCGGACGGTTCATCAAGAACTGTCTGAAATTTGTACAATGTATTGCCAATGTAGAGCCATGCCTCACAAAGTAATATTGTGTAAAGAGCCCTTTGACTCTCCAGCCTTTCCAGCATGGTGTTTGTGAGCATTTGTGTGCCACATGCCCCCTTTTAACTCTTTGGTGAGCTGCCAGATGGAGAGGTATTTGCTAAGAGGTTTCTGGGAACCACATTAAAGGTAGACATGTGCTTCTTATAGCCTCAGAGGTTTCCAGCTAGGGACCGGGGCTATAGAAACAGAGCCTTCTTCGGGTCAGGGCTACCACCTGACTATACTGATAAATCTAGGGACTGGCTGCACATATAATGGACAAGCAGAGTACAATATATCTGCTCAAACAAGGTTTTTCTTTGTGACTGGAGTGTTTCTTTAAGCCAGTCTGTACAATGTGGGCATGTTGCAGATCTGTGGCGATGAGTGGTGTAGAGAAGAAGACAGGGCTGTCAGTGGATGTGAGAGAGAGGGAGCTCTTTGTGCAGTGTACAAGAAACTCAGAGCGAGCTCTAGCTCATCACCCGGACAAGGGATCAATAACTAATTTCACTGCAGCAGCACGAGTGCTTTTCCAATAATTGTAAGCCAGCAGCGGGGAATAAGGCTCACATCGGCTCCACACCAACCTGCCTTCGATCAATCCGCATACCCCTCCTGGGGCAGAGTAAAACTACCTTTTTCTCTGCTCCGGCTGTTCAGTTTTTAGCACCCTTAGCTTGGTTAATGGCTAGAATTTATCCTGACCTTTTTTTTTATTCGGGAGACTGATTTGGAGTCCCAGCTTTTTTAAACCTTTAATCTAACCCTTGAACATACCTCTAAACCCAACCATTAAATGCATTACAACCTCAAACACTAAATTTGAACCTAACCATCATCACAATGAAAAATCATGACGGTCGATCAAATAGTGATCTGTTTTTGCCCAATACAACTGAAACCTCCTCACATGTATCCGCACCAGAGATCTTCAATTGCAACGTTTAGGTCCTGACATGCTTTCGCCCTCTGCAGTCAATCCTGTTGTCTTGATCAGTAAGCTTCTATTAAAGAGTGTAAATATTTTTTTTAATATTTGTGAATCTGGTTATTTAAGCCAATAGTTGTGCAAAGATCAGATCGGAGCACGACAACAGAACGAAATGTGGATTTGGAGTTTAGGGGTAGTACTGACATATATGGATCTCCCTTGGGCTGTAGCCGAAAATGACCAAACCTCCCTCCGATACTTAATTTTAGAATTGAGGAAGAGGGACACCTTAGGGAGAAAAGGACTTGTGGTGCAAAAAGTGGGTGTGCCTAAACTACACTGAATATTGGGTATGACGTTCCTGAGCCTACTCGGAGAGTGCACCACACACATATACCACATTCCTTGTACTCACAAAATACTCCTTAATTACAGTGGCACAAATGAGAGTCTTACGGACATAAATATCCTCCAGTACAAAGTATAGTTTTTTTTACCATTTAAATGCTTTCATTACACATGCTTTTCCCTGCACAGAATACACACAGACAGCTGACACTTTGCCTGATCCTACCTTAAAATAGTTGTCTAAACCAGCAACTGTTTAGACTATAAACTAATGTAGTCATGACTATGTAAAGTACAGTACAGATTACAGAGTGCAGTGGTCAGGACTATACAGTATAACATCATTCACAGCATATACAGTGCAGCAGTTAGTACTGTAGTATGTAATGTACACCATATCTTACAGAATGCAAGGATCAGGAGTAGAACAAGATACAGAGTTGAAAGGTCAGGAGTATGTAACATAGTCCTGCCTGCTAGTCAGTGGTCAGCAAAAATGTCATGGGAGGAACTTGGCTGTTAGTGGAAGGAAAACATTACTGTCAGGGAGGAGAAAGAATCCGCCCTCCTAGCATCATCGGAGGAAGAATCTCCCATCCCAAAGCACTGGTGGTGGAGAAGGGAATCTTTACTAACCTGGCTAACTGTAAACATCCATGGGTTAAATCAGTGTACCGTATTATAATCCCTTGTTACATTTCAGCCTGGTCATTCTCATGTATCAGCATCATTTTTTTGCTAAACTATTCCTTCCACTATGAATGCCAGCAGGGCACCTGATCCAGTCCTTTCCATTACTTTCCCTGGAGCAGTGTTTCTGCAAGTGATTCTGGTGTCGGTGCATGCATGGAGGGTGCACAGGATAGGCCGCTACCACCCACACACACAGCCAATGGCAGCTTTCTGTCAATGCTGCACCACGCTCCCAACACCTCTCACCCAGGATCTTACACACACAGCGCACACCCTTCTGGAAATGTCAGATATCCTGTGAGGAGGAGTCCTCTGCCCGTATACACCAGGCTGTCCCTGCCAGGCATGCCCTGCACCCTTTCCTGTGCCCTTATCCCACCCAAGTTTTCCACCCCTCTTGCCCAGCCAGCACTCAGTTTATCCAGTCAGCCACTCCACTTTTGCTAATCACCCCCTGAACAGTTGCTATGCTTTCTTTTATTTATTTTCTTTCTGTCGGTTCCCAGAAAGCGCATGACTCCACAACCATGTGACCCACCACTGCACCAATCCACTCCACCTCGTTGCCAAGCCCAGCCATAAGCGCATCTGTAATGTTAGATAGAAAAAAACTGCACTAGGAATCAAATAACACTCGATGAGCAGCTGTGCTTCATAGGTGAGTACACCCAAAATAGGAAAAAAGAAAATAGAAGCACAAGAGAAGGTGGAAGATGGAGGAATAGTGTTATACGATTTTGGAAAGATAAGCCAGAGTAGATAGAGCCGCTCCCACCCGCGGTACCGTACCAGTGACAGGAGTACATCCCCGCACACGGCCGGGACATACAGCTGTCAAGCTGTCACAGAGTTAACTGCGGTTCAGTGTAAAAAACCGGCACAGTACAAGTAATATGCAGTTTTTTTACACTGAAACGCAGTTAACTCTGTGACCGCTGTATGTCCCGGCCGTGTGCGAGGATCAGAGGCAGGGCTTGAAAAATCCAGACGAGCAGCTTCCCGGCCGGCCGTTGTAATTACACGGCCGGCCGGGAGCTTTACATACAAGCGATCGGGGGTTTCTAGAGACGCCCGATCGCTTGTATTAGCAGCTGTCACTGCCGGAACGGCTCTGTGACTGGAGATCAAAGGGAGGTCAGTATATGGTCTCCCTTTGATCTCCTCTCAGTCCCCGAATGCAGGAAGTGATGTATATTACATCACTTCCTGCATTCAGTGTCACTCTCCAGCTACAGAAGCTGATGAAGCCGATCTCTGCTTCATCAGCTTCTCTGGGGGTTCCTAGGTGACATTAGGGGTATTGGAGACCCCTGATGTCTCCATAAAGAGGACCTGTCATGTAAATTGGCTATCACATAGGGGGCTTCTTAGCCCCCCATGTAATAACAATAAAGTTGGGTGTAAAAAAAAAAAAATTAATACAAACATTAAAGAATCATTAAAAAAAATAAAGCATAAAAATTTGTAAAAAGAAAACAATTTTTTTAAGTCCCTGCCCCCTACATACACACGCAGATATGCGTCGGGTGCGTCTATGTGCGAAAACGACGATTGCACCTATTGTGCAGCACATGTTACATATCGCCGCAAACATCGGAGTGAGAGCAATAATTTTAGGGCCATTAATCACTGATAACACTAAACTGATGAGCAGTAAAAGCGTTTTAAGCGTCGCCTATGGGCGGTTTTTGCGATTTTGCGGGTGCACGCAATTTTAAGGCTTGACATGCTTGGTGTCTATTTACCTGACGTGACCCCGACTTTTATGTTTTACCAAAAATATGGGTAAGAATAAATGTTTTATAACATTTAAATGTATAACATTTATAACAACAACAAAAAATAACCCCCCTTCCCCCCCGTTGTGATTATATACCTCCAAAAGAAAGCTCTTATCTGTCCCCAAAAAATTTTAACATAAGTTGCAAGGCTACAGTCCGGTCATGCTGACTGGTGACAGTGAGAGAGGAAAGGGGTGGCAGAGTAGCAGTGGAAGAGCCAGATGGGGGGGGGAAGAACTGATTCACTAATTGTTTTTGCATTCACGGACGTGGTGTTGATTATAAAAGCAGGAAGATATATCCTCACATATTTCAAGGACTTTATTGAATCCTGAAGTAATGGACTTCACATGTGGTTATGTAGATTAAGTGGGAGTTATACATCACTTGTGAGATTTAACACAGGATTTTCTATATGTACACATTCTATGAGATGTACTAGCACGTTTTTTTTTTTTAATGTTTATTATGGTTTATAGTGTCTAGACCAGGGGTGCCCACAATTTTTGTGTTAAGATCTACTTTTCAAATGACGAGCTACATGAGATCTACCAACGAAAAAAAAACATCCCTCGCTCTCCGTCTCTCCTGGCTGTCTCTTTGCTCTCTCTCCTGGCTGTCTCTCCTTGCTCATCCTCCTTGCTGTCTCTCCTGGCTGTCATTCGTTTTCTCTCCCGGCTGTCTCTCCTCGCTCTCTTGGCTGTCTCTCCTTCCTCTCTCCCCTGGCTCACCTTGCTGTATTTTGCAAACAGTGTAGTGAAACAGGCTGTGTAAACTAATATTCTTTGATGTAATACATAGCACTTCAACCACCACTATCCACCAGAAAGGTGACAGGGAGCTGGGCTCAGCAGACTCAGGCTAATAGGTAATCGTGTGTGCACAGCTAAATAGATATACCAAAACGGAATAAAGGGGCCGCCATTCACACCCTTCCTGATCTACCAGCATCAGCTTTGAGAGCTACTGGTAGATCACGATCTACCTAATGGGCACCCCTGGTCTAGACCATTAGACCTAGAGTTTTTCTTACTATCATCAGCACAGGCATTGTGCAACACAGGTGTTGTGTATGACACAAAATTGTTTATCACTTTGTGACAATTTCACATTTTATACTATTTTGTTCACATTTTAGGAATATAATTTTTGAGTTTGAAGCGCATCTGTGAAGGGTGGAAATAAGTGGGGAAGAGGTAAGTCTCTTGTAGGATAAAAGGGACAGAAGAGGTGCTGGTTAAAAAATATTACCTGGGTGTGAAACCAAGTGCTGGAATAGGAGTTACTTGCAGTTGGCGCTGGGACAGCTTCCTGAATTGAATGCCATATGTGTGCATGCGGGCCCTCTCCTCCTTGACTTTGATTTCTGAAACTATATCACTATGAGTCAAATCCCTAACGTAGACCTCTCCATCACAAGGACAAACACTTGTGTCCTGGAGCTTTTGGAACAAATGTCTAGAGCCCTGCATGTTAGCTATGATGATCTCTTGCAAGCATCTTAGCTTGTGTCTAGCATGGGAATGATGTCTGTTCATATGAGTAGGGTGCTTTTGCTACGTGCTTGGGACATTAAAGATATGGCCAAGGAATATCTGATTTAGTTGCCCATTAAGGAACGGTGTCTGTTTAGACCTGCCCTTGACAATGTAATTCCCAATGTTACTGGTGGTCAGACTGTGCACCTGTCTCAATCCAGGAGATCTGTGGTTGGGGCAGAGGAACCCCAGCCTTCAAATACTACTGCAGTAGTTTCCATAAAAAGCACAAAAAGAGCTCTACCTCTCTGCCAAGTGTTGGAGTGTCGGTAGGAGCCTATCCTTGGGAATGGTATACACTTGGACTCCTCTAAGTAGAGGAGTCATTTTCTATAATGGGTGAATGCGGTCCTTGCAGTGCTTTATTCTCCTCAGCCCTATGCCTCTCCTAAGGGACCACTCTTCTGATAATCCCACACTTTTAGTGAGGATTTTGCACATATGTGCCCCTCCTTCCTTGCAAGGAAGTATCCATCAGAAGGTCCTGTACTCCCCTGAAGGGTCAGTAGGCAGGACACACTGCTAAACTGCTGCAGATTTCCCATAAGTGGAATAGTATAAGCCTGAAGGCCTTCGTGGGATCTGATTAATGCATGATATATGTTCTTCTTTGACTGAACTGCTGTCTTCTGAAGAAGTTCCCTTAGATTCCTTGATTTTTCTCATTCTCTATCAAGTGAGTATTCTTAGAGCTAGTGTTAGGAATACCACTCACTCCTCAGAGGAGGATTCTGCTATTTGCAGGGGTAGGCTGGATGATTCCTAGAACCATATATTTAATAACTGGTTAGGCAGGTTTGCTCTGTGACCACCACATCCTTAAAAGACTAGTGGGTGTTGGTGGGAAGGACTCCTTCTCATCCTTCTGGTCCTGATATTTTTTTCTACACCAGTTTGCATTACAGTATATAATATATCCTCCTTCCTTTTATACAGGTGTTGTTCATCACCCCACCATCTTTTCAAAAAATTTCACAATTTTTTCCCTTCTCTCTATTTATATGTTATGCTGTGCAGGATCTCACATCCATGGATATCACTTTAAGAGATAAGTTGTTGGTCAAGTAACATTCTTTCTTATCATGGACCTCCCTCTCTTGAAGTCAATGGTTAGGAGTATTCAACTGTTGACTTGTTGGTCTTTTCTCTGGACATGTTCTGTATGCAGGGCCGTCTTTATCGCAGGGCAAAAGGAGCTGCTGCCCAGGGCCCAGTCATTGTTGTGGGGCCCAAAGCAGCTGCCCCTTAAGCAGGTCCTGTGCTGCAAAACTCCCACCACTGGCCCTGCATCTCAGCACTGAGAGCAGAGCGCTGGATGATCGCAGAGCAGAGCGGGTCACATGGAGAAAAGAGCTGGGTGGATTCCCTCCCACTCCATGCTGTGTGTGTGCTGGGGGAGGCCGCTCTGGTATGACCTGGACGCCGATTTTCACTGGTCTTTGCACCTGGATGGGGGAGAGGGAGCCATACGGGTGAGGGGACTACAGCCTGAATCAGGGAAGCATGAATGGTGGGTGTCTGATGTGGAGGCCCTGCGTGTTTATACTGGCTGCTGCATGTGTGTATTAGGGAACACTGAACGTCCAGAAAGAGGGGCCACTATGCTGCTTGTCTGTATGTGATGGGGGTCACTACATGCTGCTTGTCTGTATGTGATGGGGGTCACTACATGCTGCTTGTCTGTATGTGATGGGGGTCACTACATGCTGCTTGTCTGCATGTGATGGGGGTCACTACATGCTTTCCATGTACATATGATGGGGAACACTACATGCTAGTGCTAGCGTAAGGCTGCATAGACAGTGGTCTGTGGGCGCTTGGGGGTGAAAAATGCACCTTCACCTGTGTGCACAATAATCCTTGCACCGGTCCTACCCTTGAGCCCGCAAAAGATACATTGGTGCCACCCTTCTGTTTACTGTGCGATCGGTATTGCATAGTGTTGCTCTGCCCCTGTCGTATAGGAGTATGCATGGACGAAATTGCATGGGATGGGGGATTGTTTAGGGGGTTGGGTGGGTAGGAGTGGGGGGCCCAAGAAAATATTTGCCCAGGGTCCAATCAGTATCAAAGACGGCCCTGTCTGTATGTCTGGTTTTCTCTGGGACTTGGCCCAGTAAACTTTTCTTTTTTGTTGCCCACATTACTTGTTGTTCTAATTTTCTCCCTTTCAAATAATGTGCTGCTCCACCTGTTTTTTGGTGCATAGTTAGTTGAACATTCACCATGGTGATTGAGGTCCATAGCTCTTTCAGGTAGCAGTTCTTCCCCTTAATGATGATTATCTATCCTGGTCTGGAGCTCCAGGTTGATCTTCGGTGCCCTCCCCTTGATCGTGGCAATTTCCATATTGGGTTGGCCATTCTTCATCCAGTCTTCGTTCAGGTGTTGATTCCTTCAGATAGTCTTTGTAGTATGATTTCCACATTTGTTGGAGGTCATTTGCACTGCTTTTAGAAGTACTAACTGTTTAAGAATTCCTAAAACTCCAGTGTCCCACAATGGACAATAAAATAAGATTTTTGTAGTTACTGTAATTTTTTTTCTTGAAGTCAATTGAGGGACACAGGCCCCATCCCTCTGTGTTATTGGGTCTTGTACTGCTTGCTCACAAAACTGAAGCATGATGGTTAGAGGCGGGGTTATATGGGGGTTGGGTTAACTTTTCGTTTGCCAGGGTTTTAAACTTCAGTATGACCTGACTGCTTAAAAATTCCTAAAATTACGGTGTCGCTCAATGGACGTTAAGAAAAAGATTATACGGTAAGTACAAACATTTTACTTTTCTTCACCTTAGTACACCCAAAGATTCACTTTAAGAAATTATCAATAATGAGATCTGGGGTGTGCTGGTAACAGAAATTGTCCAGCAAACGAAAAAGTATTCAATGCCAGTTGAATATTGTTTGTTTATCTACACATTTTGGTTCATGCAACAAATGGCAAAAAGGTCATGTCAGCCTTCATTAAGGCAGTTCCCTCTAAGGAGCCAATAGATGAGATTCTTAGCTTGCTTCCTTGTCCCTCAGCTGCCTGCAGCTTCTAAGTACACTGAGGAAACAGCGCAGGTTTGCAAATTTTCCCAGTATCCATAATGGCAAAAACTGCTGCAAAGCAAGGGCAATTGTTATACGACGGGGGGCACAGCTTACCGCTGGTGACAGTGACATTTTAATGGCAGACTCATGCACCTCTTAGAAGCAGAACGCTGTTGTTTACATAGAAAAGAGTACACAACTCCGCTCCCTTATCAGTAGCACCTTACTGGTAGACTTGAGAGAGAAGCAGTAAGCTTCAACCACTGAAGCAGCTTCAACATAATTGATAAGGAAATATGGCTGCCCTACACATTCATACAATTACCCTCGCCCTCACAATCTGACAGATTTGGTGCGCCTTTGCAAGGAAGAATGGGTAAAGATTCCCAAGGAATGCTGATAGACTCCTCCCCCAAAAGACTGAATGCTGAAAAAGGTGCTTCAACAAAGTATTAGTTTAAGGGTGTGCATATTTATGCAACCATATTATTGTAAGTTTTTTTTATTATTATTAATATTATTATTATTGTACCCCCTTTAAAGATTTTAGTTTGTTTTTAATTGAGTTGCACAGATTATAGGTCGCATTGCAGGTGGCAAAAAAAACTTTTTATACCCAATGTATATAGTTGCTTACAATGATAATCATCATTTGTTTCATTCTTTAAACAAGCCATAAAAAGTATTTTCTAGTGAGGTTAGGACTACACACTGTATCATCTACCAAATTACTTCATTCTGAGAGCACTTGTCCACCTGTTTACACATCACCTACATCATCTCCCCTGTCTCCCAGTACATTACCACCCATTCCTCTAATGGATTTTAAAGTGCACTCACCCTTTACGTTATATGAAGATTTATCTGGTCTTCTGAGTTCTTTTCTGTCGAGCTGTGTTTAGTCAGTGGATGGAAAGGACAGGAATAGTATTTGAAGAAGTGGTCCAGGATTGCCAGCTCTCTGAGTTGGTGTGAGGTACTTTATACTTGCTTCCACAGTATATACATTGTTTCAGTATAATATAACTGGTGTACAAAACATTAATTAATGACGCTCAAAACATTACTTTATCACAACCATAAACCCAATATTAGGGAAATGTAATAACATCCATAAAAGGGCAGACACTGGAAGAACATATTTTTTTTTAATGATTTATATATTTACTTATTTTCAAGATCCTAAAGTGAAATAACACCACCTGCTTTCTTGCTCGTTGTAAAGTAAACCTGTCATGACCTGAAATTGGTTCCCTGGTTATAATGTTGACTTGTTAACCTTAATACTTTGTTAGATACTGACATAAAGCAAGCCTTATCTGCAAACATTTCCCTGGTCAACATGGCTGGGTCTGAATTGCTTAGAAAGACCATAGTCTAAGGTGGCATGGCTTCCAGGGGTAGCGCCCTACTACCCACACATGATGAAAACAGGGGGTTCCAGTCTCATAAATGCAATCCAGTCCTCATAGTTGCTGTCCTTGCACGGTTTCTTGTTTTGTATTGAATAGTGTAGGGTGCACTCACTACGCCCACCACTCTGTGTCAGTACATCTGAAATCAAATTGCTAGCAGGGTAGGACAAAGTTTATTCTACTCTTCTAATCATTGGTTGTAGATATACTGACATTAGGTGGGTAAGATCTTTCAGCCTCTATGTCCCCATGGTCAGGGTCTTTCTTGTGTGACTGTGATGTCTAATCTTGTTTAATACTAAGGTTAGAAAAAGGGTGGCACAAGACAGTTGGCCTGGGGAGGGGGGCAAGAAAAATACATCCTGCCCTAGGTCAAAGACTGTTAAAGGAGAACTATGGGGTCAGTGTTTTTCCCCATAGTTCTCCTTAGGGTATAGGGTAACGGGAGGACACAAACTAGCGTCCTCCCGTCACCCTAAGCTCAGTATACCGTGAGCTACAGCTCGCGGTATACTGAGACGCCGCAGCCGGAGCGGATCCCGACATCACTGTCGAGATCCGCCCAGCTGCGTGAGTGACAGCTGGCTCTGCCTATCTAGAGGCAGAGCCAGCTGTACCCGCCCCCTCCCCTATCTGTTCCGCCAGTCAGCGCTGGTGGATCGGAGCGGGGAGGGGGGAATCCATCCCAGAGCCGTGACAGGATCGAGAAGTGAGCGAACACCGGCATGTGTTCGCTCACCTCCCGATCTACTGAGCCAACCTGTGACAGTCTCATTGTCACAGAGCGGGTAGAACTATGAGGTGAGTGAAAAGCACTCACCTCATAGTTCTCCTTTAAAGCAAGAGGTTCAGCATGAATACTGGGAGGCCAGCAGTGGTTAGCAATGGCAACATCCATGTTTCCCTTCTGGGAAAAATTAGGTTAATTTGCTAAGAAAGCTCATCTTCATAGATCAGGGATTCTTTCAGCATATTCACACCTAAGGCAGCAAGAAGGGCACGGTAGTCATTTTAGGTCCCCTTCAAACAAACAATCATGGGTACGTATATATGTATTGATTACCGGGCACAGTTAGTGGTCAAGAAGTGTATTTAAACCCAAACTTCTCCAATTTGCTCCCTATTGGTCTTTTAAATCCAGCATTGGCAGAGTTTTGTTATATTTGATTGTTCCCAGCTCTTTCTTTGGTCTACAGAACAGTCCCAACATTATGTAGAAGAGGAACGAAAAGGGTGGGGTGATTTCTGTAGTGCGAAAACAGGGCAACGCTGCTGCTCTATCATAGTACAGTGTTAGAATACACATTACTGTGTTTATAGCAACAACTTCTGCAGTCTACAGTTTCGGTCACTAGGTGGTAGTGTTTATAAGTTGTGTTATATATCTATGGTAGATACTCTGTTGTATTGTATAAGGTAGAGAATAAAGCTGTGGCTTCATTCCTGTCTCCAAGCCATGTGCAGCATGCATATCAGACTGTGTGCCTATGTTTCTTTGTGAGGCTGTGCAAGAAGTTCCAACATACAGTGAGTGGGCTTTGTCACTGCCAGGATTACCAGGTGAAAAATAACCTAAGAAAATGCAGCCACCACATCTAAGGACTGGTAGGCTGCAATATATAAAATGTTGGTTCCTGGGTTTTGATACATTTTAATCTGACAATTAGGGATGCACCGATACCAGTATTTTGGTACCGAGTACGAGTACCGATAATTTTTTTCCGGTACTCGCTGATACCAATTACCGGTACTGGAAGTCCCATTCAGGAAGACAGGTGGCGTGTAATGACTCGCCACCTGGCTTCCTGATTAGCCGGGCAGCGTGTAAAGACTCGCCACCCGGCTTCCCGATCAACAAAAAAGTCTGTCCCCTCTCACCTCGGCATGTCCAGCCTGTCACCCCCGGGGCCTCTCCAGCCAGGATCGGCCTTCCTCCGTGACCCAGCCGGAGCCAGCTTGCTGGGCAATCATGGAAGCCCTGCGCCGTGTAATGACGCGGCGCACTGCTCTCTGATTGGCCGGGAGGCCGGCTCCATGCTTTCTCATCATGAGATGACGAGGGAGCATTACACAACGCTGGCTTCCTGATTGGCCAGCTTCCCGACCAATCAGGAAGCTGGGCAGCACGTTATTACACACTGCCCGGCTTCCTGATTGGCCGGGAAGTGTGGCACATGCTCTCTCATCACAAGTGACGAGAGAGCATGGAGCGGCTTCCCGGCCAATCAGGAAACCGGGCAGCGTGTAATGATGCGCTGCCCGGTTTCCTGATACAGGAAGTATCGGGCTAGGCATCGAGGGGATTTGGGAGAGTACGAGTACTCGCCCAAATACTCGGTATCGGCACTGATATCGATACTAGTATCAGTGCATCCCTACAGACAACAATTGAACCATTTATGGGGTGCCCCCATGTTCCTCGCTGGCATATATCCACCTAAATTCAAGATGCAGTCGGCACAGATAAGCACTGCATTAGGATGTATATGGCTCTGGTAGAACTCTTGCTACTCCTGCACACACTAGTACATTTGTTCAGGTGCAGACCTTCTTGCTGGAACAGCTTTGACCATCCATTGTTCTGGATCACACCATGAATTAGTCAGAGTCACATATAGTAGTGGCTAGAGCTCAGAATCGTATGCACTTAGCAGAATCCCTGGTACTATCTCAAAGGAACAATAGCAATAGGCTGGAAAAAATCCAACCTAGATCCCAAGACCTTTTATATGGAGGTGTCTGCTGAGGCCCGAAGGTGCCCTTAGATATTGGTTGTTATCTTATCCTGCAAAAATTGTCAAGACTAGGCAATGATTGTCTGTCTTTAGATGCTTTTACCCATCATTCTTCCTTTAGAGCGGACTACCAACGTCTGCTCTGTATAGCTGTATCTTGTCTATCTCACCTTCCTGGCATCAGCACAACTCCCCCATAATATTCAACTCGTATACTACAGCTCTTCGGAGAGCATGCACAAAGAAAGCGCGTATAAGGCATTTAAGAGGACACGGATCAGCATATTGCTGGTGCCTGCACCCCAGCGGGGAGCGCAGGTGACATCCAGCCGCAGCCGAGCATCTCGACATTCTCTGAACTTCTCCGGGAGGTCACCCAGATGGAAAATACATTGCGATAAATCCTGGGTCACCTCCTCATCACGGCCGCCTCTATTGACACAGCTGTATATCTTGTGTATCCATAACACCTTAAAGGCTGCTGCCTCTCTTCTCCATCCCCTTTTCACGGCCGACTCATTATTGTTCAGGGCCCTGCACAGGCTGAAATGGAAATCAATGCGGGGAAGAGACGTTTGTCGAGATTATGGATAGGGGTTTGAATGAGAAGCGCCCTAGATGTGCTGGGAAGGCATCAGGACGACCGGAGACGCATCACTCCTCCCCTAACAATAAGCAGGAGTCTTGTCAGCAGACTGTCAGAGCACCGAATCAGCACAATTTTATCAAGCCTGCCCTGGCCAGCCTGAAAGGCTGTTTGCCTTCTCTGCCGCCTTCTATGAAATAGCACTGCCTAGGGAGCATTAAAGCATACTTAATAAGCCTGTCTATCCAGGAGAATCAGGCTGCATGTAACCCTTTCTGGAGCACATTACCGGCAAAGGCGGCCAAGAGACTGATGCCATTAAAGAGCCAATAATCTAGACTGCCTTACACAAATTAGATATTGGAATCATTTATTGTTAGACAAGTTTGATTTCCCTTACGCAGCTCAAAAGCTAAACAAACATTAAAAAAAGACTCCATGTATCATATGTGCTTATTTTATTTGCATATATGGTATGTTTATACTTACCACCTATGTTTAATTTAACTTTATTAATTCCGTAGTATTAACAGCCTAAGGCTCAGTTCACTAAGCCTAGACATACATGTGTAGCCCTACGGGGGCTAAACGTGGAAAATCACTTGATTCCTCCATCTATGCTAAGCAGCATGAGGAATATGCCCTGCCGGCCATTGTATTCAGGCAACTGCGGCTGTTGGATGATTGGAGGCAATCACTAGTCGTCCAACAATTTTACATCTGGCTCCTTCAATTTTGATGATGTTTACAGGTCCCCCAATGGCTCGAATTTCATCCAATTAAGCAGGAATCGTCTAAAATGTTAGCCATGTATGGCTAGTTTAAGATATATGAGCAATGTATTCTACATTTGTTACTTTATCCCATGACAACTTTAGTTCAGTTTAATTAACATAAATATCGCTTAGGTCTTGAGTCTATATTCTAGGTATGCACCGATACTGGTTTCTTAGTATCGAGTACGAGTACCGATACTTATATTTCGGTACTCGTCGATACCAAGTACTTCCGGTAGCATAGAGCCGTCTTCCCGGGCAACCAGGAAGCCAGGAAGGCTTCTTGATTGCCCGGGAAGACGACTCCATTCTGTTTGGCATTCCATTCAGTTTTTTGTTTGCAGCAGGATGGGGGAGCATGGGGTTTGTGTCATTTTGTGTAACATTGAATATTGGTCAGCATGACATGATCCCACCCCTTCCTCCATTTAGGAAGCACCCAAAAATGAATCTGCAAGGAGTTGCTGGAGGATATAATACTGTGCCACTTGGAAGAATGGTTGCACCTCACAAGGCACTGCTTTATATATGCAATTTGTTAGCACAATAGGTGCCTGGTCAGGAGGTGCTATTTTTGTAAGTACGGTTATCCTTTAATTGATAGCCTAACATTTAAATTATTAAGTTGTAATAAAATAACATGGGGTTAGGCTTATAAATAAATCACCTTGTTAATTGATTTACATTGATCCATTAATAGGTTACTCTGATAATGAATTTGATCTATGAATGGAAACATAGGGGCTTCTGAAAATACTAGTTATCGGGCTGTCAGGCTAATTTCTTGGACGTAATACACTCAGAGGCACAGACCTGGAATACCTATGCAAACTAGACGTTTTGACTTCACCCTGACTTACCAATCTCCAAGCTGGTTCTAGGTTACTGACCTGGAAAGTATTGAAGCCAGAAACAGCCAGGCAACTAGTTTATTAAGAGGAGGTCACCATTGGCAACCTCCATATATCTCTCGGTACAGGTTTCCCTTGATTGATTAGGTTAGTTGTTCATTTATGATTGACTAAATTAATTGATCGCTTATTGATTTGATTAGTTTGTTAATTGTCGTTAATTTACTATGTATAAGGTCATTGATTATGTAGTTTATTCAGCTTTCATTTAATATGTTAGTAAAGTTGGTTAATTCATTTGCTAACGGATTACATCACATTATTATTGCCCAATTTGTGTAATTATTAGTTTCTCATTGTCATTTATTGTATATGTATTGATTATTTAGGATAGTTGTGTGATAACTCCGGACAGAAAAAATACTGCATGTCACATTATCTCTGGTCCGGAACGAGCACGAACGCATCAAAAACGCGCAGGAAACGCGCACCGCACTTCTGCTAACTGAAAAAAAAAAGTGTATTCTTGCTCCACTTTTGATGAAGGCCGGAAACGACCTCAGAGAAAGAATCTGCATAATGACAGCCCCCCCCCCCCAAAAAAACTGCAATGCACTAAAAACGCATCAAAACCGCGTTGCACGCATTGCAGAGCCTCTGCAGATCTGGACCAGAGAATGGTGTGAACAAGCCATGAGGCCCTAATGAGCCAGCTTTCTTTAGCTGGGCTGGTTACCTCTAGGCCTTCAACACTCTCAATACCTCCCCCTAGAGTAAGTACCTCAGCCCGCCTGAAACTGGCCATACAAATCTGCCATCCTGGCTATACCCAGACATCCCCATCTGTCTGCTGCCACAATATACACTGAGTAGCCAGATTATTATGTCCACCTTAATAACCCGCGGGTTCAACAACAAAAAAATAGATCAGTGTATGGCCAGCTTAGTTCTAGCAAGCACCAAACCATTTACTTTATCATTGAGCAAATGGAACGGAACCATACTAGAACCACATTTACAGCAGCAATTCCCAAAAAGTTGGGATGCTGTGTAAAATCTACAGAAAAACAGAATGAAATAATTTGCAAATCTCATAAACTCATATTTTATTCACAATAGAAAATAGAAATTATATCAAATAATATCAAATGTTTAAACTGAGAAAATGGACCATTTGATGAAAAAAACAAGATCATTTTTAAATTGATGGCAGCAACACGTCTCAAAAAAGGTTGGGACAGGGTAACAAAAAGCCAGCAAAGTAAGAGCTGGAAGAACATTTTGCAACTTATTAGGTTAATTGGCAACAGGTCAGTACCATGATGGGGTATAAAAAGAGCATCTTAGAGAGTCAGAATCTCAGAAGTAAAGATCTTCCAATGTGCTATCAGCGCCCAGTTCATAAGCCTGCATCTCAGATGGTATGGAGGTGCATTAGTGTGTATGCAATGGGCAGCTTGCACATCTGGAAAGGCACCATCCATGCTGAAAGAAATATCCAGGTATTAGAGCAGCATATGCTCCCATTCAGACGACGTCTTTTTCAGGGAAGGCCTTGCATATTTTTAGCAGGACAATGCCAAACCGTATACTGCATCTATGACAACAGCATGGCTTCGTAGTAGAAGAGTCCGGGTGCTTAATTGGCCTGCCTGCCGTCCAGGCTTTTTACCAATGTAAAATATTTGACGGATCTTGCAACAAAAAATACGACAAAGACCCAGAACTGTTGAGCAGTTGGAATACTATATCAGGAAAGAATGGGACAACATTCCTCTCCCAATACTCCAGCAACTGGTCTTCTTAGTTCCCAAACGTTTATAGAGTATTGTTAAAAGAAGAGTGGTAAACATGGCCCTGTCCCAACTTTTTGGAGACATGTTGCTGCCATCAATTTCAAAATGACCTTATTTTTGTCTTACAATGGTAATTTTTTTCAGTTTAAACATTTCAGCACATTGCTGCCCACTTTGGCGTCCCCTTGTCTGCGGAGAAGACGGAAGGTCCAACCACGGTGCTTAGTTTCCTGGGTATTGTTATATATACTCAGGCCATGGAATGCCGTTTGCCACCAGACAAACTGGCAAACTTGAGAGCGGAAGTTTGGGCGGCCTGTGGGAGGGACAAGTTGAAATTGAGAGCTTTACAATCTCTCCTGCGTAAGTTGAATTTCGCGTGTAGGAATATGCCAATGGGCAAGGTTTTTTGCCGTCGTTTGTTGTCTGCTACCGCTGGAGTTAGGAGCCCGGGTCATTATGTGCGTCTGACCAAAGACCATAAAGCTGACCTGCTAGTTTGGGAATACTTTTTGGATTTCTTTAACGGACGGTCGTTATGGCTTGAGGGCTCATCAGCAATGCGAATGTGGAATTGTACACGGACGCCGCTGGTTCCTCCGGTTATGGGGCGTATTTCCAGGGTCACTGGAGTGCGGAACCATGGCCGGAGGAATGGAACACAGCTGGCCTGCTTAAAAACCTCGTTCTGTTGGAGCTGTTCCCTATCATTGTGTCGGTGGTCATTTGGGCCCCCTTTTTCAGAAATAAAAAAGTCAGATTTAATTGTGATAATTTAGGGGTTGTTCAGGCCATCAATAACATCACGGCTTCCTTTCCTCCGGTCACTACGCTACTTGGTGCTGTCCTGTTTGAAGCTTAATGCTTTTGTATATGCTGTGCATCTGCCAGGTGTTTCGAATACCTTAGCTGACTCATTGTCTCGTTTCCAGTGGGACAGGTTCTGTATGTTGGCACCGGGTGCAGAGCAACGTGGGGTTTCTTGTCCCCTTCATCTCTGGAAACTGCCTTTAAAGTCGTTTCAGGACTTCTGCAGGAGTCGGTGAGTTTGCCTACATGGACAGCATATACAAAGGTGTGGTGGGAGTGGTTCCTTCTGGTTCAGGAGGCAGGTGAGTTTGTTTCGTCAACGGGGGCACTGACTTACTTTTTTATTTGATAGGTCGTGACGGGTCGGGGGGCGCGTCAGTGGCTTCTGTGAACCGTAAGCTATCAGGATTGGCTTTTTTATTTAAATTGTTAGGTGTTAGGGATTTGACTAAAGACTTTGTCGAACGTCAGGTGCTCAAGGGCTTACGCAGGGGCCGTCGGCGGCCAGACGATCGTCGTCAGGTCACTTTTGCTCTGTTGGGTAAGGTTTTG
The DNA here is from genome assembly GCF_000935625.1 of Nanorana parkeri. NCBI lineage: Eukaryota > Metazoa > Chordata > Amphibia > Anura > Dicroglossidae > Nanorana > Nanorana parkeri. Next base: position 445,700 of record NW_017306937.1, read on the forward strand.
GCAATGCTTCCCAGCTGCTGTTCTTCTACATTCGAGGTGTCTTTATTCAGGGTTGCTTTTATCTCGGCCTTTTTCGGGGCATTTCGAATTAGCGAACTGATTAGCCCCTCCAAACGGATTCAAGGGGGACTATTACTGACCAAAGTTTTCCCTTCGTTGGATTCTGTAAAAATTTTTATCCGTCAATCCAAGATGGATCAGTTGTGCAAGGGCAGGTGGGTGGTGCTGAATAGTGTCCGGGGGTCTTTACTTTGTCCGGTCTTGGCAGTACAGTGTTTTGCCGCGATTCGCCCCCAGGGTCTGGGTTCCTTTCTGGTTCACGCCTAGGGCACTCCCCTATCCAGGTTCCAATTTATTTGTTTTTAGGAAGTGTTTTGCCAGGGCTGGTTTCAATACGACTCTTTTTTGTTCCCATTCCTTCCGGATTGGTGCCGCCACGAAGCGCGGCCAGTTGGGGTCTTGATGAAGCCGTAGTGAAGCGTATTGGGCGATGGGAATCCAACAGGTACCGGCTATACATTCGTCCTCATTTGGTTTAGGCTTTGTCTCTTTGTGCTTTGTTAATTGTACTATGTATGCGTTGTAGTTAGGGTTTTTTCGTTGCTTTGGCCTGTTATGGTTTTATTTTGTTTATTTCCAGGTCCCGGTCTCGTTTGGATAATGGGGCATTCCTATGTTGTTTGGTGGGCATGCCGTGCGGACATTCGTCCAAATGGCAGACAGCTTGGCCTGCACAGGAGCGTTGCTACGGTTTGATGGGTAGGTTTTCCGGGGATGTTGTGGAGTCGAGTTATCCCTGAGGTCCACAGGTATGCCAGACTAGACAGGGTGCCGGATGTCCTTCTGTTACACGTGGGCGGTAATGACCGCGGGCTTCGCTACATGCACGAGCTCATCAGAGACATGAAATACGATTATTTGAGGCTACGGGCATCCTTTCCTGATCTGATTATCGTGTGGTTGGAGATTGTGGCCCGCACCTCGTGGCGTTTGGTGCGGTCGGTCGACTGGTTAAACAAAGCCCGAATTAAAGTGAATAGGGAGGTGGGGCGGTTGGTCGCTAGGAACGGAGGTATTGTGGTGCGACACCGGGAGCTTGAGTTACATACATGGCAGTACCTGCGGAGTGATGGCGTACATCTCAATGCCTTTGGTACTGACATGTGGTTTCTGGGTCTGGAGAATGGCATTCTCAGGGCTCTGCGGGTGGGGGTCGCGTCCATGGGTGAGGTCTCCTCCCTTGTTGCTATGGCAGGTCCCGCGGAGAGAGGGCAAAGAGTGAGGGGAAGAGGTATCTGCGGTTAGGTACTATGTCGTCCCTGAGCCGGTGAGTTGCGGCTAGGGGCCAGTTGTTTCGCCTTCACAGACCTCAGCCCTATTAATAGTAATATGTTCGGTAAACTGGTATAAGTTAATATTTTATATTTTATTTTGTTATAAGAAATTATTATTTTTGTAATAAACGGCTGCTACAGCCATTTTATATTCCAACCCGGTGTGGTCTCTTATTGGGTACGGCTAGGCAGTTTTGGGAGTTGCTGTAGCAACTTAGGTGTAGCGTGATAGCATATGTCTTGCCATGTCATGAATAAAATATGAGTTTATGAGATTTGCAAATCATTGCATTCTGTTTTTATGTAGATTTTACACAGCGTTCCAACTTTTTGGGAATGGGAGCTGTAAATGTGGTTCTAGTATGGTATAATATCCGTTCCAATTGCTCTATGATAAAGGAAATGGTTTGGTGCTTGCTAGAACTAAGCTGGCCATACACTGATCTATTTTTTTCGTTGAACCCGCAGGCTGAAAAAAAAAAAAGGCCCAATTCCTCCATCAACACTAACAGCGTGTCGATCGAGGAATCCCACTGTTTACATACTGCGGCTGCCAGTACCTGTCAGAATACCCGACCAGAGCAGGCAGCTCTGATCATTCAAAAATTTTCCAGTAGGCTACTTCAATCAGCTGATCGAGGGATGCCGGCCGAAAGGTTTTTATGTAGATCTTAAACTTTTTTGGAATTGAGGTTTTAGAAAGAAGAGGACTCTGAAGAAATGAGGCAAGGAAAAAAAAGATAATAAAAGTCCCGGGAGAGGTCCGTTTGAGTGCAGTATTGTGAAATGCAGAAGATGTTTAAAAAAATAGGCTTTAGGAAATACATGAGATTGTAGGAGATCCTAAAGGGGATCGAGCAACCTATTGGAGAGGGCTTAGGGGAATACTTCTGTCCCTACTGTATGCAGGTGGATGCTCTCGATGTTTGTCAGGGGTGTGACTTGAACAATCATGAACTGAGAAGCTGGTGGAGTCTGATTAGAAAAATGAAGCAAAAAAGCCCCAAAAAAGGCGAATGCAGCAGAGGCGTCTGGACGTGATGGATGAGAAGGAAATTGTTCTTTTTTTGGTCAACAATTTTTATTTCTGGTCAACAATTTTTTGGGTCAACAATTTTGGCTTTCAATAAAAATTGTTGACCAGAGAGACACATTTACCTTTCAACCTGGTCAGAATATATACACCGGAATGGTTATAGGCAGATGTCTCTTTCTTATTGAGACCATTCATTCCTCATGGCCACTCTTAGATGCACTTTAGAAAAGACTTGGCAAACTAATAATAGGACAAATATCAGAGTGGAATACGCTAAAGAAGAGCGCCATGTGCTGTTGCTGCAACACACACATATATTTTATCACAGTAGTGGCGATTGCAACTCTAAATTGGATTTTTTCCTCCCTCCATCCTATGAATAAAGCTCTGTTGACACGAGCTGGAGAGAATCAGGAGGCAGTCACGGCTCTGCCTGCTGCCCAGCTTCCCCCGTGGCTGTCTTTTCTTTGTACGCAGGACCCAGTCTGTCATCGAGGAGCCTGCAGCTCTTCCAATCACAGCGCAGCTGCCTGCAGCTTAGGAAACAATGGAGGCTTTTCTGCTTGTGACCTAGAAAACCCAGCTCGCTTCTCTGTGTGTGACTGAGGGAGCGGGCCTGAGCCAGCAGCTTTCTGGAGATTTTTCTGCATAATATGGAAACGTAAATAAATCCCCTCCTGCTTCTGAACAATGTCCAGAACGTGGCATTTATATTCCGGGCCGACTTGCATTTCTAGAGAAGGGAAAATAATTAGGCTGCTGGAAGATTGTGTGGTGGAGATCTTGGCACAAGCAAAAGGCCACCGCTGAAGCCGTTTCTGAAAACTGAAGCTCTGAGAACATAACAGTGAACATTCAGCACAAACTAAAATCCTCAGCAAAGGCTTATTTCAGTCAAAACTAAACTATTCCTTTCATTTCGGGGTTAATTTGTGAAGGATCATTTTAGAGCTGTGGACACAAGAGCAGAAAACAGTGCTTCTAAGGTTAAAATGTTAAACGCTGATAAAAAAAATAAATCACATCTTTAGTCAATGTATGCATCTTTTTACAAATCACTAAAAAAAAGTGTGCTAACAGGAAACTATCTTGTTGCCGGTAGCAACCAAAGAGAATGGGCTGTAACATATCTTAACGCTTGAAAATGTTGTTCCTGCTGCTCAATGCACATGGAAGAGTAAGTGGGAGCAAAATAAGCCCTGTCATTGGTGTCAGTGGCAGTATTAATAACTTCCAGTATTGGTGTCAGTAGACACAATCATAACCCCCAGCATTAGGGTCAGTGGCAGTAATAATAACCCCCAGCATTTGTCTCAGTGGCCAAAATAGCCCCCAGCATTGGTGTCTGTGATGGCAATAACACCCATCATTGGTGTCAGGGGTAGCAGTAATAACCTCCAGCATTGGTATCCATGGCATTAATAACAACCCCCAGCATTGTTGTCATTGACTGCACAAATAATCCCCAGCATTGGTGTCAGTGACTGCAATAATAACAATCCCTAGCATTGGTGTCAGTTGAAGTACTACTATACCCCTCCCCTCAACAGTGGCGGTCAGTGGCAGTGCTGTTAACCACCCCTTGCTCTAGTGGCCACTGGCAGTGCTAGTTAACCCCCCTGAATTGGTAATATTGGGAGTAATATTTAACCCTCCTATTGGTGGTCAATCTTAGTATTATTTACCTACCATCATTGGTAGTCAGTGGCTGTGTTTTTAACTACCCCTGCCCCTTGCATTTGTGGTCAGGGACTGTACGTTGTTGGAGGTCAATGGTTACTTACCTGATCACATGTTCCTGCGCCACTTCTACCCCCCCATCGGGTCAGACCTATACTTGTACTGTCAGTTGGCATTCAGGGAATCTAACACCCTGCTGCAACTCTGCAAAGCTCCCACAGGTGCCCAACAGATGGTGTACCCAGCACAGGAAACGTCAGGCCACATACAGAGAGTCAATGGGCTGAATGTGGTCTGTGGGCTGTGTGTTGGGCATCAGGGACTTGATGCAACCTAACAGGTCTAAAAAGCTTGCATTTTTAATATATATATTCTAAAAAAAAGGGCATAATTTAAACTCCAAACATTTTGGATATACAGTATCTCACTGAAGAACAATTGTGATATATACAGTATCTTACTGAAGAACAATTGTGATATATACAGTATCTCACTGAAAAACAATTGTGATATATACAGTATCTCACTGAAGAACAATTGTGATATATACAGTATCTTACTGAAGAACAATTGTGATATATACAGTATCTCACTGAAAAACAATTGTGATAT
>NW_017306937.1:450468-462975 GCF_000935625.1 Nanorana parkeri
AACAATTGTGATATATACAGTATCTCACTGAAGAACAATTGTGATATATACAGTATCTCACTGAAGAACAATTGTGATATATACAGTATCTCACTGAAGAACAATTGTGATATATACAGTATCTCACTGAAGAACAATTGTGATATATACAGTATCTCACTGAAGAACAATTGTGATATATACAGTATCTCACTGAAGAACAATTGTGATATATACAGTATCTTACTGAATAACAATTGTGATTTTGTGTATTATTTAACGGACAGCCTCCACCTTTATATAAACTTGCCCAAGCTGCCCTTCCTGATCCCATAAATACCCCCTTTACTTGTCTAGGATCAGCAGACAGACTTCTCCACCAGCCACAGCCTATGCCGGCTTGGACAGCTGCAGGCCTCTTCCCTGAACCACAGTTTCTCCATAGAACCTAATGCAAAAGCCGTGTACGTGTAAGCTTGAAGATGGGTGGGTTTCCCTATTGTCCATGCACCTTTTCTGCAGCTTGGCTTGGGTTCCTATTGGCTTGCTGCTGCTGGCTGTAGGTCACAAGCACATTGATCAGAGATATAGTACATCTTCATGGGTAACTTGGTGTTGATACTCATTGACACCTCGCTCAGAGCTGAGAGTACTGGGATGTGCCCAGGGCTGGATTTACTCTCTCTGCTGCCCCAAGGCCAGTTCCCCCAATGCGCCTCCCTACCCGCCAACCAGCCAACCCCTTCCCCCAATGGAGAATGACAGACCTGCAGGCTACTTACAAGTGATCTCGGCGACATTGCAGAGATCACTTGTACAAAAAGGCGGCTTCCACCCTGTAAATGTAGCTCTGCTTGCCCAAAGCAGGGCAAAATGTAGAAAACAACTACCCGCCCGGTGCCCAGAACTGCATGTCCCGCACATTGGGAGATAGGAATTCCGCACCCCTGCTGCCCCTCTACTCCCTGCTGCCCTGAGGCCAGGCCTCGGTTGGCCTTGTGGGAAATCCGGCCCTGGATGTGCCCTGCAGCAATGCATTTCCCAAGCTGAGGTTACTTTGTACTGGAAAAGGTTAGTCAGCGGCGCTGTGGCTTTTTCACAGCTATACAAGAGCTGGCATCCAGGAGTTCCAGCAGGACAACCTGGCCCACCGTTCCCCATCAGCCCACTTTCTGCCTGAGCGTGAAACGATTATCTTTGTAATGTCTTTAGATACAGAAGTGACAGTGATCAGCACAATGTCACCTACAGTATCAATGTGTTTATATATTAAAAGGTTTACTTCAACTGCAGTGTAGTCCGGGACCTGACTGTAATGTCTGGCTGGGGTGGCGGGATCTAAAGACTGGCTGGACAGAATTACAAATCCTATGTCAGGTAAAACCTATGAGTATTTCTACTGTGTATTGAGCTGTTGCCTGGAGTTCAGCCTTCAGTGGGGCTATGTACAGTTATTGGACAATATGGAGATTATTTTTGACAAAATATTTTTTTTTCTAAACGGTTTACTTGCTGCTAAACACAATTATAAATAGATATGTTTTCCTTCCTGACACATCGTCTGTTAACTTCTTTTTATAGACTGTAGATTGTCCTGTGTACAGTAAATATTTCTGCAAGGCAGCTGGAGCTAAGATCACAGCAGTTCTTGCTGCCATTTTATGCACCTGTGCGTACAGTAATGCGTGCTTATGACATACATTAGTGGGTATCATTCGTTTGCTAAAGCGATATACGATAAACAATAGTGGGGCCTTGTTTCCTCATGTCAGAGCCTCCAGCAAAGAGAACAGGAGGCAGCACAGTAGTGACATCCCTAAATCTCATTCCAAATCTCCTGAGACTAGCAGTAAGAAGCAGCAGTGCCTTAGATCTCATGCTGCAGAAGCTTTGAGGCCGTAGGTACAGGATTGTCTAGACACCTTACACACACCAGTACACTGCTTGTTTTCAGGTGGAATTCGAAAGAAACTGTAAATATTTTAGGGTACTGCTTTGTTATAATTAACATTTCTTACAGGGCTATTCACAGAAGGGTGAAGAGTTTTGAGAAGTGAACAATCTAGACAACATAGCTGATTTGGAAAAATTCTCCAATTCAGCTCACTTTCCAGTTCATCTATGTTGTCCTAGATTGTTCACTTCTCCTGCCTTCTCCAAACTCTTCACCCTTTTGTGAATAACCCTCTGAATTTTCCTTATAGCAAGGTAATCTTCACTGTTTGAGTTCAGGTGCACTTTAATATAATTTCCAAAGTAATTTTCAATCATTTAAAGTGACATAAACTTAGGAGTTAAATCGTAAAAATACATTCAGGCACCTTAACTACCTTATTTCCCCGAAAATAAGACCTACCCCGGAAATAAGACCTAGTACTATTTTTGGGAATTGCTAAAATATAAGACCTACCCCGAAAATAAGACCTAGTGGTGACCATTCCCAGGGCCGGTGGTGGCATAAGGGGGAACTTGAAGAGCCGCGGGAGAGGTGGGAGAGAATCAGCGGTGCCAATGAAGCCAGCGTTAGAGGAAGCGAGGCAGCAGCGCAGGGAGCAGAGCCGCATAAGCCGATGCTTCCTCTATAGCGCCGGCTCCTGTCACAGGCGGAGTGATACCAAAAGCACTCCGCCTGCGTGGAATCGATAGTGAAAGTGCGTTTCGCGCATTCTGGCCAGCGATTGGTTACCAAATTGCTCTTGGAAAGGTACGGCACCCCTGATTACCCTGATCACCATATTCTTAACTTTGCCATTTTGGATTATTTCATTTTGATTTGCGTTAACTTTGGATTGTTTTACTTAAAAAAAAAAATAAGACCTAGTGTGTTTTTTTGAGCCAAAAACTATATCTTCTGCTATCAAGCAGTAGGTATAGGCAAACCGTTTTTTTAAAAACGGTTTGCAAGGTAAGACGCAAGGTAAGTGTATGGACGCGTGCACCCACCTGCAGACACCGCTGGATCGGAGAGCCGCCGCAGCGCTGGAGGGACAGATGAAAACATCAGGAAAGAAGATCGGAATAAGAGACATAATTTAAGGTAAGTGCTGACATTAACATGGGGGGAGGGGAAAAAATTGACTTTAACCTCCCTGATGGTATGATTCTTTTGATTTTTGTAATTTTTTCGGTGCAATTTTTTTTCGGATTTTTTTTGTTATTTAATTTTTTGGGGTTTTTTTCGAATTTCTCGCCGGTTCCACCCCCGTGCGACGCGTATGCCCGCAAGGGACGGAATCCGGAAGACAGATGCCGGCGCCGGCTGGAGGACACCGCACGGCTCGAGGGACAAGGTAAGTAAATACTATGGGATATTCCTGAGTGTAGCTCAGGGTATGGAGAAGTAACCCCGAGCTACACTTGCAAATACCACCAAGGAGGTTAATGTCACTTTAACAAAAATGTATCTTATTTGTGTATCACTCGGCTGTAGATCCCCAAATCATCTCTGAATTGGTGCTGACACTGCCCTTCCTTCTGGAGGGGGGCTACTTTTCTTCCCCGTGGTCCCTGTGTGTGCTAAGAACTACCAGACACTGGATTCCTTGTGCCAAAACCCAGCTTACCATATCATGCCACAACCTATACACTAACAGTATTATACATGATCTATATAGCGCCAACAGTTTGCACAACGCTTTGCAAAATAAAGGGGGACAGTACATTAAAATACACTTTAATACCGGAGTGTTAGGTGGGCCCTGCTAGTGGGAGCTTACAATCCAAAAGGGAGTAGCAAGTGATACTGAGAAAGTGAAAGTTCAGTTTTTAGAGTTGAATCAGTTTTATTGAAGTTGACAGAATATAAATAGTCTGTAAATTTCAGTTTTTAGATAGAAGCGAGATAGACTTCCCTTGAAGAGTTTTCATGGATTGTCTGTAGGCAGAGTTGGTAATAGCTGCAGAGATTGTGGTTAGGATATTTCCTCTAATATAACTCAGATTGGTCAAAACAGCAGCAAAAAACAGCTAATGTACAGCAAATCTTTAGATAGAGATTGTTAGATGCCAAAAAGAGAACTGTAGCTCCATTCTGTTGACCAATATACTGATTTGCGTCTGTTGGCTGTTTTTATTATCAGTCACACACGTACACACAAGGGGCCTATTTATAAAAAGGTTGTGACTCACCATGGACTCAATTTGCCCGGGGTTGCCAGACACTGGCTCTGCATGCATGACTGCCAGTGGACAGTTTTTTGAATGATAGATTTTTCTACAAACGTGCAATTTGCAGTTGCATCTGATAAACTGGCAGGTTTGTTTCTATGAAGGGGAGCACTATGGGCACCAGTTTCTCCAGGAAAAGAGTAACATACAGCCAGCAAAGCCAATTCCACCAATCACCATTGCTCCAAGCATGATCCTCCAGGAGGCATCAGCCAGGGTTTACATACATTGAATGTCCCCTCATCCAACCATAAGTGAGCGATCTTCACGGATGTCTGTAGGCACATTTAGAACTTTTGCTAGGGGTTAATTGCTATGCCCCTATTATCTCTGTCCCCATTCCCATGTTCCATAAAGGAAATTAGGGGGTATCTACAGGGGCGTCCCGGGACTGGGTGTCATCTCTCATGCGCTGCGGTCTTATTGACACCTGCCGACGGCCATCTTGGTGATAGACGCCCGCAGAGAGAGGAGGGGACAGTCACCCGGCAGGATAAGGTATGCCGAGTGCCAGACTTTTCACACATCCAATGGTATCACCCGGGTCGCACCTCCCGCACCCCCCTTGTGACGCCACTGGGTATCTACCCAATAGAAACACAGGCCAAATAGAGGATCTAATCCTTCCTCACTTTATTTATAACGTAAAAATAAAATGTTTTAGCTGGAGTTGGGCTTGAACATATGACACCTGCTGATCTCATGACCCGATCTTCTTGAATAAAGTTGGATGTGTGCTGCAGGTACCCCTATACATTGCCCTAGTATAATGATGAACAAGTGGAAAACATCAACCAGTATCGGGCTCTAATCTGATCTTTACATACACAGGCTCTGATTTACCACTGACTGAAACAAACTGTGTTCACTTCAATCATCCAATCATGTGCAAGGAAAAATTAGTTCCTTACGTCCCTCGAACATACAGGTGAAACTCGAATAATTCGAATATCGTGCAAAGTTCATTTATTTCACTAATGCAACTTAAAAGGTGAAACTAATATATGAGATAGACTCATTACATGCAAAGCAAGATAGTTCAAGCCGTGATTTGTCATAATTGTGATGATTATGGCTTACAGCTCATGAAAACCCCAAGAACCCCAAATCCACAACCTCAAAAAAGTAGATTATTACATGCAATCAATAAAACAAGGATTGTACATAGAACAATATCGGACCTCTGAAAAGTATAAGCATGCATATGTACTCAGTACTTGGTTTGGGCCCCTTTTGCAGCACTTACTGCAATTACTTTTGCACAATATTCTAATTATTCGAGTTTCACCTGTAATTGGGTATTCGAAGTGAACACATCTGTGCCTTATTCACTAAGCTAAGTAAAGGTGCCCATACACTGCACGATTATCGTACGATAATCGTTTGCGATCGGGTTTTCGTACGATAATCGAGCAGTGTGAACGGAGACGTGCGACCGTTTCTACTGTACGGTCGCACGTCTTCCGTCGAACCAGCATGTTCGAAAACCAGCCGGGAATCGTACGATTCTCGGCTGGTTAGAACGGTGCTCGGAAGACAAATGCTGAACGGGCCGGTGTGCGCACGCGCACACTGCCCGTTCAGCATTGTGGGCTTGCGATGATCGAGAGTGCGATCTGCCTGTCCAAGATAGGCAGATCGTACGTTTTTTTAATCCCTTTACAACCATCGCAAGACTAAAGTCTTGCGATGGTTGTAGAGTGTATGGCCACCTTTAGCCTTCCCTCTCCTCCATTAGTAAATGACCCCCATTGCCCGCTGTAACAGCCCCACATTGAATAATTATTTTTGCTGTGGCTATTTTTACACATTTCTTTCCGACACTTTGATAAACGAGGCTGACGTCCTGATGTCTGACCATCTCCTAACCGAGCCTATATTTGTCTTTATTTCCCAAAAGTAAAACAAAAAGTGGCTAGTTTGATTCTCAGGGATTCTAGAGCCAGTGAAACGTCTGTGGAATAACGTATGGAGAGTTGGAGCGAAACTCTGCAGTGTTCCCAGAGAAAGTTTGCGCTCACAGGCATGTGATCGGCGAGCAAGTCTAAGCAGGAAGTGGGTTAGACATGATTGTGTGGAACAGAATCACATGCAAACCAGCATCACATGACATAGCCGGAGCCGTAAACAGCTTGTTCTGGGGAGGTTAACCCTGCACAGCCCTGCCCGACACTGATCTCTTTTTGCTGCGTTTAAAGGACATCTGAACAATATGTGGGCTGCGTGTGTTAGGTGATATATACCACCTATGATTATTACATTATTATTATTATACAGGATTTATATAGTACCAACAGTTACATCAACAGGTACAGTTACAATACAATTAAATATAGGAGGGCCCTGCTCGTCAGAGCTTACAATCTAACAGGGAGGGGCAAGTGATAGAAAAGGTAGTTACTGTAAGCGGATGAGTTGTTTGAGAAAGTAAAAGTTCAGTTGTTAGGTAGAGGCAAGATACACTTTCCTGAAGAGAAGTGTTTTCAGGGATTGCCTAGAGGCAGACAAAGTAGGAGATAAGCGGACAGATTGGGGTAGAGAGTTCCAGAGGTTGGGAGAGGCTCTGGGGAAGTCCTGGAAGTGAGCATGGGAGGAGGTGACCAGGGAGTTAGGGAGCAGGAGGTCTTGAGAGGAGCGAAGAGGGTGGTTTGGGTGATATTTTGAGATGAAGTTTTCAGCCCTAATTAAAGGTCAAAACTAAAATGAAAAGGTATAGTTACCTACTCTCATGGTTATCCTCCTACCTATCTAAGCGCTCCTTTAGTGTCACCTACAAATCTAACTCCTCCCCTCCTCTTCCTGTAGGGGTCCCCCCATCTCTTCAGGGAAGCCTATCCCACCTCAACCTAACAACTCTACCATCACGTTCTCAAACAATTCATCCCCACACAGCTACCTCCTCATGTATTACTTGCCCCTCCCCTTTAGATTGTAAGCCCTCAGGGGCAGGGCCCCCCTTACCATCTTGTCTTGAATTGTATTGTAACAGTAATGTCTTCCTTATATTGTAAAACGCTGCGCAAACTGCTGGTGCTATATACATCCTGTATAATAATAATAATACTTAAAGGCACAGTCCACCTTGATACCATGTTTCATGTTACACCCATATTTCCCCCATTCCCCAAACCCCCACTAAATCCCTCTTTCCCTTTTTGCTGTGTTGTCCCTCTTTTAGGTCTGATGTATAGAGTGACCTTTTATAAACAATTTGTTTTAACTTTTAAAAGTGTTTTTTTTTTTTGTACTAAACCTTTCATCCAAATTATTATATTTACGTTTTTTAAAGAGCAGTACAGTTCTGCTTTAAGAACTTAATATAGTGAGGCGCTGATGAGAGCTTATTTCTGATTGGCTGCTATAAGTCGACACACCCCCTTACTATTTATAACATATTATTAAAGGGCACCTCCCTTGATAGAAAGAGGTAGGCTGACACTTTTTTTTTAAAATGCTAGTTTCCAGGCTGCCATGTTGGGATTTAATCCTTTCTGAATCCCTGACCTGGAAACAGCAAGCTGCAAGTGAACTCAGATCTCCTTAGCGGAATGCTTGTTCTGGATCTAAACCTATGGAACCAAGTGGACCAGCAGTCCAGCCAGGCAACTAGCAATTTCAGAAGGAGTTCAGCAAAAGGAAGGAAACGTTATCTTTGTGAGCTTCTTAAAAATAACTTGAGAGATTGTATCATTGGACTCATACTGGTTACAGGACAGCTTGTAGTACCTCTCTTTGGCCTGCTGGTGGCACTGTTGCTCTTAGTTAGTTCTGCTTGTTAGTGTGTGATGCGGCTGGAAGAATGCTACAGATTGGATTTGCAGCAAGAGGAACAAATTGCACAGCGATGTATGAATAAGAAACTGATCCTGACGTGGAAATGATCATTATGAGGATCCATGTTTTTTTCTGTAAAGATACATTGTTTATATGGAACACATCACAGTCTCCATCCAATTAGGCCTTCCGATACTGGTAAACTGGTTATGGGTGGACACTGGCAGAATGCAGTTCACAAAGTGAGATCTCCATTCTGGGGTTTCTTGCTTTGCCTCTGCTTCACAGTGTTGTATTCATCCTGTTCTTTTACATGGTGGAGGGACTGTCCCTCTTTTTGATGCCTCCGTCCCTTATTTCCCCTCAGTTGTCCCTGGTTTTGGTCTGATCTGTAGACCTGAACATGATTTGTGGTGTAATCAATTCTAATGGTCTGTGTAACTGAGCGCATGGCCTAAAAGGTCTCCCTCATTCTCATCCTAGAAATCTGGGAGATATGCCCTTGTAATAGGCGGGTGGGTGGAGCTGAGAACCTTCACAGTCCCTGACCTGGAACAAACATGCAGCATGTGAAGTCAGAGCTCCTGATCTGCATCATTACTTTGGTTCAGTGACTTAGAAAGCTGCTGGATCAGCATAACAGCTAGGGATGTGTTTATTGCACAGCTAACATGGTATGTGGCATAGGGCAGCAGAAGGGGTGGCACACAGCAATCCACAAGCCATGTTGCTGATGTCAGTGACATATTTCCATGCATAATGAAAGTTTCCAGACCAGGGCTGTAGCTACTATGGGGCGAGTGAGGCACTCGCCTCAGGCGCAGCTGAGAAGGGGCGTAGCCAGGGCCAGCCTGGCTGCGCCCCCTCGCACCTGTTGCCATGGCGAGCACAGGGCGCCAGACGTCCAACACAGCTTTTCCTCGCATTCCCCGCTGTATGGGCAGAGGACTCTGTGTCCTCAATCTCTTGTTCTATTTCAAAAGGGAAATGTCAGGGGTCTGTTTAGATCCCTGACATTTCCTTGAAGCCCCCAGAACCCGCCCCCCACCACCACCACCACACACACACACATTATTAGACATGTGCAAAGACTAAATGAACTGAAACTAAAAATGTTTTCATTAGTTTCGTCAAACGAAACAAATTTTTATGCTATTTTGTGCCGCCATCCTGGAGGCGGGGGCGCATTACGTCACACCGTGCCTGGCATAAGGTGACCTAACACGTATGTTGGGGGGCACAATTTTCTGTTCTTGCCTCGGGCGCATAAGGAGCTAGCTACGGCTCTGTTCCAGACTGCTGTAATGCCTACCAGTACAACCAGTCTGGGACATTGTTGGTGTCCTTGTGCATGGTATACTTACAGCTCACCTGCTCTGGGTCCCTGCACCTAGAACCTAGAAGATTACTAGCAGAGCCAGGCTATGGTCTTCCCCACTCTACTCGTCTCTGGTTCCAGGTGAACTCTCTCTGCTCGCCACACACATCCAGCCCGCAGCAAGATTTTATCCTGCCTGTATTAACAAACCAATAACATAATTGCCCAATTGCCAGCATTTACAGGAGGACTGGACTTCCTCCGTCCAGACCTGCTCCACCACCTTGCTACTCTGCCATCTGAAAGGTAAGGGGTACACTGCTGGGCACTCCTGGATGTAAGGGGGGGTGACTCTGATAGGCACTCCTGGAAATAAGGGGGGCCATGCTGGGCATTCCTGGATATAAGGGGGACGACGACTCTGCTGGGTACTTCTAGATGTAAGGGGTTGACTCTGATGGGCACTCCTGGATAGTAAGGGATTCTGGTGGGCACTTCTGGATGTAATGGGGAGGGGGTGGGGATTGGCTGGGTACTCCTGGTTGTAAGGAGGATTCTGATGGACACTCCTGGATATAAGGGGGGACTCCTGGATGTGGGGGGGGGGGGACTCTGCTGGGCACTGCTAGATGTAAGGGGGACATATTCATTCATTTAAATTGTATTCATTCATTTATAAGTCAGGAGACCCCTGCCTTAGAGGAAAGGAATGTTCCATTTTGAAGCAATTTGGATAAAGTGTTTTTTTGGATTGGGTTTTAGGAATGCAGTTTTTCATGTATTTATTTTTGTTTAGCTTGTGAATTTATGTTTCGTCTTTTGGTTGAACTCAATGGACATGTCTTTTTTTTGTTCCGGCTGAATGGCTAAGTATGCAGCACATGATAACACACATGATCCTGGAGGCTAAGCAGGATAAGGCCTGGTTAATACTTGGATGGGAGACCGTCTGGGAATAACAGGTGCTGTAGGTAAAAAACATAGGTTGACCCGGATGGACCTTTGTCTTTATTCAACATTATCTACTATGTTCTTAGTGGTGTGTTGTATTAAATAAAGCTGCAGGTTTGGTTTTTGGTTGTGTTGGAAGCCTATTTAACATATATGGACTACAAGCAACGTACGTTGATGCACGACATATTGTAGTGTGTTCGGTAGCGTACCACAAAAGTAAAGTTTTATCCGACCTTAAACTTACCCATTCTCTGCAGCCTGTAGGGAAAAGGGAAATATAAAACTGGAGGGGGGGGGGAGGTGAAGGGGAGGGGTAGCTGTAAAAGATAACTATGCTAAAAGTAGAGTTATCCTATAACTGATGCAAATCTCCATTACAATGATCCTAACAGGTACCAAACACATTGCAATGGTTTCAGCATACTTTATTACGTTCTGACTTCTGTTCTGTTGATATTGTATAATGCCACCACAGTACTTCTTCCAGAAGGAGCACTGAATAGGCCTTATACTAACCTTACCCACACTCCCCTGCTGCTCCATTGGAGCCACTGGCGAGGGGCATGTGACAGCTGATATGAGTGAGTTGAAAAGGGGTTTTTCATAAAAAAAAACTATTTGGCAATAAGTGGGTGCGGGGTGGGAGGTTGATAGTTTGCCAGGAGATGTGCTTTAAAGTAGAAGTTCAACATGTATCCCCCCCCTGAAGACACCCCCTATTTTTTAATAAACAAAACATATGTATACCTTTTTCCTGCAGTCTTCTAGCCAGTTGGTGATGCCACAGCTGGCAGCATCCTCTTCTTCCTCTGGGGTGGGGGACGGGCATCTTTCCTGGGCTGAGTGGAGCTCAGGTACTGACATATGAATGACGCTTAGTCCTGGAGTACTTCAAGCCTAGTCTGTGTGATGATGTACCCCACTAAGGGGGCAAGTAAACCACAGGCTGGGCTCACAGGATGAAAAGAACCGCTGTCAGGGGGAAATGGAGGGGGAGAATCCAAAGACAAAATGTATTTATTCTTCTACTCTAACCATATCACAGCCTATGATCTTTAAATTGTATATAGCAAAGTTCCATTGAGTATTTTATTAAAAATATGGATTATGTCCCCTGTAATGGATAAATATTGAATACATTTTGGTTTGGAAAAGTATGCATATTACAAGTATAATAAAATATCAATGTCATACCACTGCATGTGTCTGAGAACTGTAATCACCATTTGCAGAGTTTTATTTCTGTAATAGTGAACACTGGGTAATGATTGGATCAAGTGCTTTTGTAGCAGATGTGACTGTATAATGTCACCAATCATACCAGCTACATAATTGCTTATTTTACACGCTGGACAATCTCACCTTGCGGTGGCAGTTAGGGCCCCTTTCACACGGGCTGATCAGGAGGGGTGCATGGATCCCCTGCTGATCGGAGCGGTATGGATCGGAAGTCAATGAGGAAATGAGGAAAAAACTGAAATGACCGGACCCCAGGTCGGTCTATGGGGAATCGGATGTAAATGGACATGTGTCCATTTACATTAGATTACCCCCAATACAGAACGACCAGGTCTGGTGAAATGCAACAGTGTTACGTTTGTTTTTCTGGACCTGGCCAGAGTCGTGGCTAACCGGGTGTAAGTGGATGCCCATCTGTTTAGATCCGGCTGACCATGGTAGCATTGCAGATCCGATCGAATCTGCCTGAAAAATTGACAGACGGACCCGATCGGACTATCCAAGTAAAAGGGGCCTAGGACCAGACATCTCAACTGTCCCAGATGTCCCGGGAGTCTCCCGCTATTAGATACCGGCTCCCGGACACCGGGAGAGAAACATTTTCTCAGGGAAAGGTTTACTGGATCTAGCAGACTAAACCTTTCCATGCTGTCTGTTACTTTTTTTCTGACATCGGTGCCCCCATTAGTCAGAAAAAAACCTCCCCCGGCATAGGAACTAATAGCTAGATTGCTATTGGCTATTTCAGTTTGCAATAGCCAATAGCAGACTAGCTATTGCACCCGCCCACTGCTGCTGTCAATCAGCAGTGGTGGACCTGAAGTTCTCCATCAGGTCCTCTTCTGCTGACTGACAGCAGCAGTGGGTGGGTGCAATAGCCAGCTTGCTATTGGCTATTGCAAATTGAAATAGCCAATAGCAATCTAGCCATTAGTTCCTATGCTGTGTTTTATCCTGACGGCAGCAGCTGTCAGAACACTAAAAAAAACAGCAGATAGCAAATGAAGCATTAGCTTCTTTGCTATGTGCCATCATTTCAGGGGGGCGCTCTCTTCCTTGTTGTTTTGTTGTTGCAC
>NW_017306937.1:463412-529704 GCF_000935625.1 Nanorana parkeri
GGAGGGGGGTTGACAGAGGGCACCTCCCTGAAATGAGAAGGGCACCTCCCTGAAATGAGAAGGGCATCTTCCTGAAATGAGAAGGGCACCTTCCTGAAATGAGAAGGGCACCTCCCTGATATGAGAAGGGCACCTCCCTGAAATGAGAAGGGGGCACCTCCCTGAAATGAGAAGGGGGCACCTCCCTGAAATAACTTATTTCAGGTTGTGATCCTTGTTAGACTTTCCAAAAAAAGAACAAAGCACATTCTATTGTTTACATGTCCTAATGGATCAGAAAACACAAGTGTGATGAATTCAGGTGGATGCCAGTGAGCTGAATAATTTCCTCATATATGACTCCACTTCTAAAGTATCTCAAAGTCCTCTCTCTGTCTCTTAGTCTTCAGAAAAAGAAGTACTTCTGCGGCTCACAAGAAGAAATTCAATGTCATACGTACATAATCTGAATGCAGATTTACTGGTTATTTAAATCCATCTGTGGTCTACTTTTCATTTCATATGAAGTGCATAAACATGGGAAACTGCATGCTGGGCATCTGTGGATGGCGCCGTAAAAGTGTTCCATCAAGACACATCACTGGTCTAATCAAAACTTTTAATCAGATATAGTCTGATGTGATAGATTTGGTCACTCGATATGTTTGGTGACCCCATGGTGCACTGAATTAGAAAGGTCTTCACCATGAAACGATTCAACCCATCGCTGACAACGTCTGACAGCTGACTGACATGCAGCCATCTTGGTCACTCCTCCAGCCTAAGTGACATATTAGTCAGAATGGATGTGGGCCAGATAACTGGATAGATGAACCCTATGATGATGCAGTCAGAGGCCATGAGCCGAGGGGAGCACACGAAGGAGGACACAGCTGCTTTCTTCCAGAAGAGATTGGATTTCTTCCATGCTTAGGTCCTTGGCTTGTCTCCGATTTATTTCTAAGATTTCATCTCCCACCGCCAGGATTCCCTGTGGAAATGTTGAGGTGAAGGCTCCGCTCAGCTGAACCACGTACAACCCTGACAGGAGGTGAACAAAGAGTATTAGGATTGGTCAAATAGCTGTCAAAGACAAGGTCGAGAGGTCACACTCTGAAGTCGAAAGACAGAGAGGAGTGTGTGTGTGTGAAGATTCTCTTGTGTGATGTAACCACCTGGGACCCCAGAAGAAGAGGAGCTCAAGTCTAATTAAAAACCAGTTTATTGTTTAAAATGATGAGCTGGGGAAACGACTTAATACAACCAATTAACACTTTTACATCTTTTCTTTCCATGGGAATAAAGGTAACAGGGAGTTTGGTACCCAGTCGTCTCTATACCATGTCTATTGACAAGGCAGCCCACACGCACTATAATAGAAGAAGCTTCTATTATATTCCGAGAGTCGAGGGTTTTTTTCCTGAATCAGAGCTGCTCAGTTATGACATGCGGAGGAGGGTAGCTACATCCTTTGTTATCAATATTGGTATATAGAAGATGTATTCAGTGCCCAATATCTATGGACATAGGAGACTGCTATGTAACTGTGATTGGAGATGTACATATTACCATAGGATAAAAATAGTGTTAAAGGAGAACTATGGGGTCAGGGCTTTTCCCCATAGTTCTCCTACGGGTCACCGGAGGACACAAACTAGCGTCCTTCCATCCCCCAAAGCTCAGTATATCGCGAGCTACAGCTCGCGGTATACTGAGACGCCGCAGCCGGGATGGATCCCAACATCACTGTCGAGATCCACCCAGCTGCGTGATTGACAGCTGGCTCTGCCTATCTAGAGGCAGAGCCAGCTGTACCCGCCCCCTCCCCGACCCCCCTCCAGGGGGAATCCCTGCAGTGAGCCGTAAGTGACAGTTACGGCTCTCTGCAGGGATAGATCGAGAAGTGAGCGAGCGACAGTATGTGACAGTTTGTTCCACTCGAGCTTGAAAAAGAGGTTAACACCTCGAAACGCGTCGCTCTTGTTCATCCTTATCCAGTACACCCCCGTCCCTTCACTGACCCGTTCACCCGGGATCTGTCAGATGCGCTCGCACACCGACTCCTGCACACCGCCCTCAGCTGACCAGACACAGACCGAGTGCCGTCCCTCACAACCGCGGTCACAGTAGCTCAGTCTGGGCTCGTTACCATCGGGTTCTTCCTGATTCTCCCTCACACTGCCCAGAGTCAACACCCCCTCAGCAACACCACGGACAGAGTCCCCTCTCTCCTTCCACAGCATCCCTCCCTGGTAGACGAACCCTCTCAAGCAGCACATCAACAGACACCACGAGAGTCCCGATCCTCCGCACAGGCCGCCCACATCCTGATTCCTGGATTCACATGTAAGTACCATTACATCCATTCTCTGCCAACTATTCCTTATTAGTACATTGTTTTTCTGTTATACACACCCTAGCCCAACCAGCTAGTGCTCCACCGCTGTGTTTTTGCGCCCTCCGTGTTCCTTTGTTTATCTGACAGTATGTGTTCGCTCACTTCCTGATCTATTGATCCGACGTGAGACAGTTTCATTGTCACACGTCGGCTAGAACTATGAGGCTGGGGGATTTTCAATCACCTCATAGTTCTCCTTTAAGCTCTGCTGTGAGTGGGAGTATAAAAGTGATGTCATTGTGTCACTACCATATTCTCCTGACGTTCTGTTGGATGAAATGCATTGGGTGTGGTAAGTGACATGATCACATGGTTTGCATCATTATGTACACTGATCATCCTCACACAAGCAGCATGTGTGTGCGTAGCTGAATGGTTACGTTTTATTCTGCCCAGAGTTCTTCTTTAATCATTGCCAATAGTAGAGTAGGAAATACAAAGAAGGAACAGTTTAGTAACCTGCCGATTCATCAATCAGTCTTTGGATTTCAGGAGGAATAAGAGCACATGGAGGAAACTTACACATATATGAGGAAAATAAGCAAACTCCATGCAGACTGTGCCTCTTAACCACTTGCTGACCAGGTGTTTAGACCCCCTTCCTGTCCAGGTCATTTCTCAGTATTCAGCGCTGCGGTACTTTGACTGACATTTATTCCGTCATGTAACGCTGTACTGAAATGAATTTCATACCATTTTTTGGGGACAGATAGAGATTTCTTTTGGTGGTATTTAATCACCACTGGGGTTCTATTTTTTACTATATTAAAGGAAAAATTACAGAAAATTTTGGAAAAAAAAATAGTTTTTTTTAACATTATGTTAGGAAACAATTATTATTACCCAATTTTTTGGTAAAATATAAAAGACGGGGTCACGTCGGGTAAATAGACACCAAACATGTCAAGCTTTAAAATTGTGCGTGCCCGCGAAATCGCAAAAAAACTACCATACCCAAAATTGAACATATGCAACGCTTTAAAAGCTTTTACCGCTCATCAGTTTAGTGTTATCAGTGATTGATGGTCCTAAAATGATTGCTCTCACTGCGACGTTCATGGCGATATGTAACTTGTGCGGCGTAATGGGCGTTATCAACGTTTTTGCATGTATGCGCACCCGACGCATTTTTGCACGCGTGTATGTATGGGTGAGGACTTTACATACGAAAAAGAATATAACACAAAAATGTGTGTAATTTTTCTTTTTGTGCAAATTTCATTTTTTTCACTTAACTTTATTGCTATCACATGTGATAGCAAATAGGATGTGACAGGTCCTCTTTGTCACCTAGGTCCCCTAATGTCACCTAGGACCCCCCAAAGAAGCTGATGAAGCAGAAATCTGCTTCATCAGCTTCTCTCCAGCGTCTGAAGCTGGAGAGTGACACAAGAATGCGGAAGTGACGCAATATACATCACTTCCGCATTCTGACAGCGGAGAGGAGACCGAAGGAAATCGTGTACCGATCTCCCTCCGATCCCCTTTCACAGAGCCACTATGCTGGTCCCGGGCTCGCACCAGGACCAGCGTGACAGCGGGATGGGGGGGGGGGGGACACAGACCGGCAGCTTATACAAGCGATCCGCATAGTATTTTATGTGCATTTAAAGGCTGATATGCATGGTATTTACCTGTAAAAGCCCCCATTGTGTAGACATCCACAAGTCCTGAGACTTCTGCTGGGTGCCTCCATCTTGGATGTGATGTCATCATCGCTAGCAGAATCACAGTTGTACCTTAAAGGAGAACTATGAGGCGAGTGCTTTTCACTCACCTCATAGTTCTAGCCGACCTGTGACAATGAGACTGTCACAGGTCGGCTCAGTAGATCGGGAGGTGGGCGAACACATATGGGCGTTCGCTCACCTCTCGATCCTGTCACAGCTCTCTGCCGTGACAGGGGAGGGGCTGGATTCTCCCCTCCCCGCTCCGCCAGCGCTGACTGGTGGATCGGACGGGTGAGGGGGCGGGTACAGCTGGCTCTGCCTTTAGATAGGCAGAGGCAGCTGTCAGTCACGCAGCTGGGCAGATCCCGGCATAATTGTCGGGATCCGCTTCAGCTGCGGCGTCTCAGTATATCGCGAGCAGCAGCTCGCGGTATACTGCGGCGTCTCAGTATACCGCGAGCTGTATACTGAGCCTAGGGTGATGGGAGGACGCTAGTGTGTCCTCCCGTTACCCTAAGGAGAACTATGGGGAAAAGCCTTAACCCCATAGTTCTCCTTTATGTGACGTTGTACAGTATTTCCCTTCACACCTCCCTGGCAGCGGCATAAAAGGTTATATAGTGAGGTTGGGCAGGGGAATGTCTAAGGGAGAGGCAAGGGCAATGACGTGCAAAGAGGGAGGGGGCAGAGCTAAAGAATTGACTCTCTTCGGAGTAGTCAAATGTTCTAGCAAGTTAAAAGGCACAATGCAAACTAAAAAAAGAATATTTATGGTAAAACATTGCAAGTAGGCTTTAAAATACTTGAATCTTCTGTTTTTAACAGCATTTTTTTAGGTCATTGTCAGAGGAATCTGAACTGGGATCTTGGCACTGTGAGGCCAGAATATGAAGCACAACCCCTAACCTACAACACACCTCACCATGCTGGCTTATATTGGATTAGTATGAAGTCACAAAATACAACATATTAATATCTGTATTCCTTTTCCTTGCGATGAGAGAAAGCGGCCAATATGTAAATCAGCATCTCTCAGAAACCAGCGCTCTCCGGCTGCCCACCCCTCCACTACACTGTGCTGAATGACAGCACTGCTTACATAAAAGGAAAACGGAGGGAGCTCCATTCACCTTGGGAGCTGATCTCATTTCCAGGGTTAGTTCTATTTAGCAAAGACATACAGAGGAGGGGGCAGGACCATACGCAGGAACAAAAATTCAATTTTTAGCAAATACATTTCTCTGTGAGCGGCATGAGGACAGCATAACAAGCACGCTCTTTCAGGTTATCCGAAATGATAATAGATTTATGTTGTGTGGCCACATTGGAAACAAACTGAACTCACTTCTTCTTTAATGATCTGGAAAATGACAGAGTATTCAACAGAAAGGAACGTTGGTGACAGTGAAATACTCTGTAGCCCAAATTCTTTGGCTTATTTGGTTCACTTTTTATATTTAGTTCTCAATTCTCAAGATAAGCATAATTAGCAGCTTTATTCTTATATCGGTTGTAGCCCTTTTCCAAGTGTCACCCGGGAATCCATACTCACTGTCAAGGTCATGGCTTGGCTTTTGGTGTTTTAGCCAAAGACAAGAGAAGGTCCTTTATAGGTTTGCAATGTCCTTGAGTACCTCCAGCTACTTTGTACCAAGCAGTTGAAGGGATATAATTATTTTTTTTAATTCTTTAGTTGAAGGGATATTATACCAAATAAAACCCACTCCATGTAAACTATGTGAAAAGAGAAGTCATGTTGTGGTGTAATGAGCCTGCTCTCAACCATTGGTGTTGACTTGCTAACATAATTGAGAAGTGATAAAACAGCTCTGTCTTCCTGATCTTCAGGCCATGTGATGCTAGAAGTTAGGGATGCACCGATACCAGTGCCGATACTTGGCATTTTCACGAGAACTACCAGGGTTGCAGCTGGGATCTGACTCTGGCGCTCCACCAATGTCCTGATATCATTAGTCTGTATTGTTTTGTCACATGACAATAAACAAAAATGCATCAGTACTTGTACTCGCAAAACTGGTATCGGTGCATCCCTAATATATATTTATAAAAACAAAATGGTACATTAAACCAGAGATGTACAAATCCCAGGAGCTCCGTGTGCTCCTTACACATGACAGCTGCCTCCTAACTTTTACATTGTTCTCTAGTCTAGTCTTGGAGCTCGAACAGTATCTGTAACGAGTACGGTACTTGGTATCTGTCAGGATACCGTGCACAGATACCAATCTATACGGGAGGACCAAATACTCGACCACACCAAACAAGGCTATGAACGTATAGTTTATTAGACGTACAAAATCATATAAACGCAAGTATCAACACCCACAAGCAACATAAATGAGAAAAATTAAATGTAAACAGATTAACACAACAGGGCAAGTTAACCATGGTAGCAGGGCCACAGATCAAGAGACCTCAGGGGGGAAGGAGTCAGGGTCCAAGCAGTAGATATACGCAAAATGTTTTTTTTTAAAAACGATTTAACAGCGGTTTAAACTTAAATCATCTTCGCCGCACGCTCCCGTCAGAAAATCCGAAACTGCTCGGGCGGCCGCGATGCAGACACCGTGGGACAGGAAGTGCCAGCAAGGACAGAGGAGTCAGCGCTGGATCGGAGAGCCGCCGCACCGCTGGAGGGACAGATGAAAACATCAGGAAAGAAGAAGAAGATCGGATTAAGAGACATCATTTAAGGTAAGTGCTAACATTAACATGGGAAAAAATGTTTTGACTTTAATGTCACTTTAATGCCGGCCCTATCTGCATAGCTGATACCCATACAATGCTCTGCTCCTGCATAACCTGTTGTCATAGCCCCTCCTAAACCTCTTGTCTTGATTTGTATTGTAACTGTAATGTCTTCCTTATACTGTATTGTATTGTACTAAACTGCTGGCGCTAATAACATTACAGACTTCATATATAACAGCTATATTGTTTGTGTTCTTTCTAAAATCAGCATTAAAAAGATATTTGCGCTAAAAAAAAATGTATTCATTAAACTACAAGAACACACCGTGTCCCTAGCAAGAAAGATACAAAGTTTGTATTCTCTCATTGATACTACATAGCACATGTATGATTTGTATGGTTTGATCCTCAGAAGTAACAGCCCCTGATACAAGCTCTAGACATCTTAGTACAATGGACAATAGACCAAAAATGGTTTGTTACAAGTGGCATACACAGGTGCAGATTACAATGTGCTTGGGGGAGATCAGAATGATCTGATGTACCAATTCTGATTTGATTTATCTGAAAATATGTTTTGAATTGTATCGCACAGTTTAAACAATATGTCAACGTTGTATTCTCATTAAAATGCCCGCATGAGGTTTCCATCCCATGTCAGTGAAGACAACTGTGTCATAGTGTGTCTATAGAGTTTATTAAAGTGACACTGAACTCATCTGGGAATTAGTGCTGACACTCTACTTATAAAGTGACACTAAACTCAGGAGTTATATCTTACAAATACATTCAAGTACACGGTATTTCAGGTACTCGAATTAGGTCCTGAGTTTAGTGTCACTTTAAAGGGTTATTAAACCTTATTAAAATGTTTTGCATATATCTAGTGCTAGCAAGCAGTAGATATATGCAAAAAGTTTTTTTTTTAAAGCTTTAAAAAGTGTTTGAACTTACCTGCGTCTTCCTCGTGCGCTCCCGTCGGAAAATCTGAAAAAACGTGGACGGCCGCAGAGGATCTTTGGGCGGGCGCATGCGCAGTGCAGATTTTCGTCCGGGAGACGAGGAGAGACACAAGGTAAGTCTATGGACGCGTGCACCCGCATGCAGACATGGTGGGACAGGAAGTACCAGCAAGCACAGAGGAGTCAGCGCTGGATCAGAGAGGGACAGATGAAAAGAACAGGAAAGAAGAAGGTGATCGCATTAAGAGACATCATTTAAGGTAAGTCCTTACATTAACATTGGGGGGAGGGAAACCTTTTTTATCCTTTAATGTCACTTAAAGGTGAACTCATCACAGATATAAAAGACACAAATGTAAGTGTATCTAAACTCAAGGGCAGGACTACAGAACACCTCCCATACTCATCGCCATAAAATAGAGGGGGGTGTTTTGGAGTTCTAGGAGGGCAGGGTTGCACATTAGGTTACATAGTTACATAGTATTTGAGGTTGAATAAAGTCCATCAAGTCCAACCTATTGCGTGTATGCATTTATGAGCTGATGTGTGCATGTATACGAGTCCATGTGTGATTTTTCTCTTAGCTATACCTGTACCCCTGTATATTATGGTCTCCCAGGAGTCTCTTGAATGATTCAACACTCTTAGCTGAAATCACTTCCTGCGGCAGCGAGTTCCAGACCTTAACCGCTCTGACTGTGAAGAACCCCTTGCGCCCTGTATGTTGAAATTTCTTTTCCACCAATTTTTGGTTGTGCCCTCTGGTCTTTGTTACAGAGCTGACCGTAAACAGTTTGTTACTAAGGTTGCTGTCGTCCTTGAATAGTTTATACATGACCCCCCTTAATCTCCTAACCTCCAAAGAGAACATATTTAATTTTAATAACCTTGTTTCATAGTTCAGGTCTTCGAACCCCTAAATGAGTTTGGTTGCCCTCCGCTGGACTTTTTCCAGCTGAAGGACATCTTTTCTTAGTATTGGTGACCAAAACTGGACCGCGTACTCCAGATGTGGCCGAACCAGCGATCTGTAAAGTGACAAAATGATAGACTTGTCCCTGCAATACATTCCCTTCCTAATGCAAGACAGGACTCTACTCGCTTTGTTTACAGCAGTCTGGCACTGCAAGCTGTTCTTCAATCTGCGGTCTATAATGACCCCCAAATCCTTCTCCATTTCCGACTTCCCTAGTGGCATACCCATAAGTGTATAGTCCATCTGCCTATTTTTAACTCCAAGGTGCATTACCTTACATTTATCGACATTGAACTTCATCTGCCATACAGTTGCCCACTCCCCGAGTTTATCCAGGTCCTCCTGTAATGTTACAATGTCTAAATCCGTGTCTACTAACCTCCCAATATTCGTATCATCAGCAAACACTGAGACATGACTACTCCCTCTCCCGATATCATTAATAAACAGGTTAAAAAACATGGGTCCCAGCACAGAATCCTGGGGCGCGCCACTCATGACTTCAGCCCAGTCTGAGAAGGTGCCGTTTATCGATACTCTTTCTACACGTTTCTGTAGCCAGTTTTCTATCCACGTGCACACTTCCCCTTTTACTGTCTAGTCACAAGCTGGGGAGGGACAAGACATGGAAAAGTTAAATAAAGGAGTTGCATATACTCTCCTGTTATAACATCAGCATTGTGAGAGGGATGCATCATAGAGTTGTTTTTGATAATGCAATCAAAGCCCCAGAAGTAGCATAGCTTGGTTCCAGACACCCCAATAAAACAGCACCAGCACATTAAGCAGAACCTGGCTAGCTGTTAATAATGCCCCATCTGCTCCCGGCCTGAATGCTGTAGGGCATTACAGTAGGTTTATAATGTTGGAACTTCTTGCACAGCCTCACAGAGAAACACAAGCACACAGTCTGATATGCATGCTGCACATGGCTTGGTAACAGGAAGGAAGCCACAGCTTTATTCTCTACCTTATACAATACAACAGAGTATGTACCATAGATATATAACACAACTTATAAACACTGCCATCTAGTGACCGGAAATGTATACTGCAGAAGTTGTTGCTATAAACACAGTGATGTGTATTCTAACATATAAACAGACTGAGGTACTTACACTGGCGGCATTTCAAGTGAATGTTATACTTTTGATTATGAATACATTTTTGTATTAATTGGGGTTTTACATTTGCCTGGGCAAAGCTGGTCAAATCTGGGCCTAATTGTTTCAGGGGCTGTCAAGCAGAGGGCACTTTTGTGCGCTCCTGAATCTCTCCCGCTGTACATTTAGCTTTGCTTGCCCAAAGCAAGGCTAAATGTAGAAAACAACTACCTGCCCGGCGCCCGGAACTGCATTTCCTGGGCATCAGGAGATAGGAATTCCACACCCCTGCTGCCCCTCTACTGCCTGCTGCCCCAAGGTCAGGCCCTGGTTGGCCTTGTGGGAAATTCGGCCCTGGATATACGGAAAGGTCCGGTGGTTTCAAAAAAGCTTAACCCCTTCATGACTGAGGCCCTTTTTTCCATTTTTGCACCCATGTTATATTCCACATTTTAATTTTGGGTGAGTTTACCCTTTAGTTGGTTAAATGTAGTGATGTCAGCAGCTCGTCATCTTATACCAATACTCACCTAATCAGACTGGATTACTTTATAGCACAAATGGAGATGTCCCAGTTCCTCGTGGCTGTATGGATTCCTTATTTTGTTTATGGTTTCTGGATCTTTTCATGTCTGTCTCTTCACGTCTGATGGAGTAGAGCGTGCAGCTCTCCCACCTGACATCAAAACTGAAACCTGACTGTTGAAAGGACCTGTGGTGGGATGGCGGAGAGCAGCAAGTTTCTACAAATCTCCTTTCATCCCGGAACTCTTTGACGTGCAAAGCCTCCCTGGGGGCCTCTGTGAACTGAAGCAGCGCCTTAGAAAGACAGGGATCACTGGCCACCACACATGAAAGAGCTGTCCTAACTTGTTTAAGTATTACCTGCTTCTTAAGCTTTAGCTTATAGCCCATTTCATGGTCTAAGTGTCGACAGAAAAGTCACAGGCTCGGCTAGGATATTGTTAGAGTAAAAAAAATGCATTTTCTGAAGCCGCCGCGACAGGTTAGCACAGGGAAACGGTGGAGCGTAAGAAACTAACAATCTTTGGCAAAACCAGCTGAACTACATTTCCCATGGTATGTTTTACAACAGCAAATAAGACTAAATGACACGGGGATGACTGCACGACATTCATTCTCACCAGTCCCATAAGCCAAACATCACTGCGGAAATCCCCGCCGTTGTATGACTTGTAGTAATCTAGAGGGTTATAGTAATTGATCACAAATATCCATGTTTCTCATGACCACAGCAACCCACAATCACAAGATGGGTCGCGTGCGGTTTTAGACACAGCACAATGATCATTTATGTTGTATACTTTCCAGACCTTGTCAGGGAATCCATCAATGATTTGAGTGTATTTTTTAGGTTATATGTTTTTAGAATGTTGCTTTATATGTTTTTGTTTTTACACACTCTCTATATATAACATTTTGCTAATAAATATTTCATTTTTAAAGGAGAACTATGAGGTGAGTGATTTTCACTCGACCACACCAAACAAGGCTATGAACTCATAGTTTATTAGACGTAAAAATTCATATAAACGCAAGTAACTCCACCAACACCCACAAGCAACATAGATTAGCCAAACGAAATGTAAACAGAATAACACACGGAGTACAGCAGGGCAAGTTAACCAGGGGAGCAGGGCCACAGGAGGGGAGCCACAGATCGAGAGACCTCAGGGGGGAAGGAGTCAGGAGTCAGGGTCCAAGGAGGCAACAGGATACAGGTTAGGGCGACAATACTGTGGCAAAATCCCCACTGCAGGGAGGGATTAAATACCCTCCCAGGTAACACCAGTTGGTGCTTAAAGGAGAAGTATAAGGTGAGTGAAAATCACAATGAAACTGTCACACGTCGGCTCAATAGATCGGGAAGTGAGCGAACACATAGCGTCGCTCGCTCACTTCTCGATCATCTCCCTGCAGAGAGCCGCGACTGTCACTTGCGGCTCCCTGCAGGGATTTCCCCCTCCCCGCTCCTCCGGCGCTGACTGGCGGAACGGACGGGGGAGGGGGCGGGTACAGCTGGCTCTGCTTCTAGATAGGCAGAGTCAGCTGTCAATCATGCAGCTGGGTGGATCTTGACATTAATGTCGGGATCCGTCCCGGCTGCGGCGGTCTCAGTATACCGCGAGCTGTAGCTCGTGATATACTGAACTTTGGGTGACGGGAGGACGCTAGTTTACGTCCTCCCGTGACCCTTAGGAGAACTATGGGGAAAACCCCTTACCCCATAGTTCACCTTTAAACACGACCAAGGATTCCCAAAGCAGTATGGGTTAGCTAAAGAGACCACACAGCAGTGGCTGTCTGCCTTGCGATTTCAGACTAAGTCATATGATAATTGGCGAGTCACTGATTTTAGATTGTCCATTTCTGTGTGTAAATTGACGCTTGAGCTAATGAGCCTGCAACAAAAGATGTCTTTATTTTTACAGGCGGTAGAAAGCAAAGATACCGATGAGAACAGGGAACTATAGTGCCACCTGCTGGCCCACACAAGAAAATAATATTTCATATTTACAAAACAAGGTTTTTAATAACGTAACATACATAGATCCGATTATTTACATAAAATGTTTTTATATTTTCTACTCGGGACCAAAAACAAATTGTAAATATATTTTCTAGGTATAGTTTGTAATTCTACATGCACACTGTGCCCCCTTACATGAAACTGCATTACATTTGCAGTTTCAGCTTCCTGCTCTGCAAAGCTTTGCATTGCTTACGATTTACTGCTCCTTCACACTGTGGCGGCCTATGGGTTGGCCAACTTACTAAACACAATGCACTCCCTGTGTGGCTGATTGGTTAAAGCCGAACACCAGAAAAAAAAATTACCCTTGAAGTGGGGCTTCCCAAGAGAAAAGAAAAGAAAAAACCCCCCTCAAATCAATAAAAAAGGGGCAGATGGACTATTTGGTCTTTTTCTGCCAAAGGGTTGGTGGTGTTGCCCTTGGTACCCAGGCTTCTTTCTTCTTGATCTTATTCATTTTATAGTTATATAGTTACATATAAACCAGTATTTGAGGTTGAATAAAGACACAGGTCCACAGGGCCGGATTTACTCCCCCTGCCGCCCCAAGGCCAGGTTCCACAATACGCCTCCCCCCCAGTATCTGACAGCTGGGGGGAGGAGTTGCGGCCCGCCGCGCAGTGATTGGCCGGCGGCCGCACACTACGGAGCCGGTGGGCGGAGCCTTGGACCGCCCCGTCGTGATTGGCACCTTACACCGGCAACCGCAACTTCCCCACAAGGTCACCGCTGCCGCCCCGAGGCCGGGCCTCGGTGGCCTTGTGGGAAATCCGGGCCTGCAGGTCCATCAAGTCCAACATATTGTGTGCATGTAGTTGGTTCTACTGATGTGTGCGTATGTATAGGTCCCTGTGTGATCCCATTCTTAAGAGTACCTGTTCCCTTGTATATTACGGTCCCTAAAGAAGTCGTCCAAAAGCTTCTTGAACGATTCCACACTCTTAGCTGAAATCACTGTTTGTGGCAGCGAGTTCCAGACCCTAACCGCTCTAACTGAGAAGAACCCCCTTCTCCCCTTGTGCTGAACTTCTCCACCATGGCATTGGTATATTGCATGGTGCATCATTCGCATCAATGAAACCCCTTTGCTACACATGTAGCTGTAGTCTAGCCAAAACCTTTGAGTATGAACATGTACACTTTGATGTGATAACTCCACCTTTGGGCATTTTCTGTGTGTAAATTCTGCTGGCACTAAAAGTTACATAATGTACATTGAAATACATCCCTTCATTCATTGATCTAGGGCAGCACAGTGGTGTAGTGGTTAGCGCCTCTGCCTTGCAGCACTGGGGGTCCCTGGTTAGAATCCCAGCCAGGTCACTATCTGCAAAAGGAGTTTGCATGTTCTCCCTGTGCCTGTGTGGGTTTGCTCCGAGTGCTCTGGTTTCCTCCCACACTCCAAAGACATGCTGGTGGGTTTATTGGCTCCTGTCTAAATTGTATGTGAGATGGAGACCTTAGATTGTAAGCTCCTTGAGGGTAGGGACTGATGTGAATGTGCAACTATGTAAAGCGCTGCGTAAATTGTTGGCGCTTTATAAATACCTGTAAGTAATACATTAATCTGGAATATTAAGTTGCTCCATGCCATCTTTGTTCTGTTATCAACTAAGGTCGGCATCTACTTCTTGCCGATCCTGTCACACGCATGTATATACTGATTGCTCTGTATCTTCCTTCATCTCTTTGCCTGTGTGTATCCATATTGTCTCACACAGATTAGCCCTGTTGTTGCCTCTCACTGTGGTACAATGTACAGCCTCCATGAGTGATCACTTGGGTAGAGCTGACTGTAGACATTATTGTCACACACTGCGCCTCTGAAACCACGCAAAGTTACATGAGTGAAAGTGTATTACTGCTACTGGTTGGTTTACAGTACATAATATGTATTTATAAAGATCTATAAGCCCTGGTTCACATCTAGGCGTTTTTGAGCAGTTCGAAAAGCACTTTTAAATGCCCAACACAAGAAATCCCATGATTTTCAATGGCCCTGGTTCACACCTGATCAGAAAAACGCCAGACACCTGAAAAGATACAGGAGCTTCTTTGGGCAGTTAAAAGCTTTTTTGCCCCATGGACGTCATTGGAAATGCCAAAAAGCACGCGGCAGAAGCCTATTGCACACTTTCGTGAATGTTTTTGCGTGTTAATAGATAATACAAAATCACCTGCACTCCATACAGCGTACAGACCTTGAGTAAGAGGTTGGTGCTTGAAGTGACAACACGGATGGCACCGTGTCAGATACAGTCCATAATAGAAGTCACCAGCACTCGATGATGTGTGCAAGAGCTGTTTGACGCTTGAATAAAAAGTGCTTTACTTCTTGCACATATCATCGAGTGCTGGTGACTTCTATTATGGTTTGCGTGTTAATACACGCGTTCTTCCATTGCCCGCAATGTTTTATGAGCTGCCAATCAAAACGTGCGTCTTCATGTACGCACATTAAAAATGCGCAAATAACCGCATGCTGCTAACGCGCGCAAAAACGGTGCCGCCTTGGTGCGAATCAGGCCTAAAATTACTGATAGGACGTCTTTTACATGAGCACGGAAATGAGGTGCGCCTTTTATTTATATTTGTGTGTTACAAGAAATGACAAAAATCCGCTCCCTAGTTTTACTTAAACCCTATTATACAATATACTAATTGTTTCTTATAATTAATAATTAAATTAATCAGCTGGCAAAGGTTCTGTTTTCATATTCGGGAGTCTTTCTTATTACCTATTTTTATAGTAGTGCTGAGTTGCAGGAGACGGCACGCGTGTACAGGGTTTAGATTATCATTTTATCTTTGCTAATTTGTTTAGTAAAACATACAATTCCGCTAATCAGTTGGCAAAGGCTGCGTTTTTCACGTTTGTGCTAAAAATTTCATTATTCTGCACAAACCTATAATGCATTTCCACTTGTAGCTAAAAAAATGTATTCTATTTAATCAGTGACGACTGAGCTGAGATTTAAAGGAGAGCTATGGGGTTAAGGCTTTTCCCCATAGTTCTCCTTAGGGTAACGGGAGGACACAAACTAGCGTCACCCTAAGCTCAGTATACCGCGAGCTACAGCCTCTCCTCACTGGCCGCCGATGCGGGGAGCAGAGCAGCAGGGTTAAAACTAACCCTGCCTCTCCGTGTAGACAGTGAGAGGGGAGAGCTGTGTATTGGAGGTGACAGGGTCAGTAAAGAGAACCTGTCACCGCCCCTGCCATCCAGTTGCCATTCTCCATTGATTGGGGGGGAGGGTAATTGGCGGGGAGGGGGGCGCATTGCGGAACCTGGCCTTGGGGCGGCAGGGAGAGTAAATCCGGCCCTGATAGTTGGAAAGGCAGGGGGGAGGCAACTCCATATTAATGCCGATGGTTTTGGCCAGCAATCTTTGGGATATATAGTGTATATGGATCCATAGTAGACAGGTCCTGTGCGGACTCTGTGCCAATGCTCTTCTTCCTGTCTGGCCTACTACTGAACATCACCACTAAGTTTTACTCTACGCAGCCAACCGCAATGCTCCTCAACACAGAGAAACATGTGCATTGTGGGGCAGGGTGTCATGGTAGGAACAGGCCCTCAAACTTCCAAGGCAGGTTTGAATCTAATTGATGGCTTGGTTGAGAAATTTTTATTACTGAAATTTTTTCATCTTTACATAAGTTTTATTCTTTTTGAGAGACAGTGAGAAGCCTGCCGCGGGTGTGTGAAATTCCCCTCTTGTATCACAAGCAAGGATTCCCAAAACACCTGATTAATACAAGGAAGGTAAACTGGTGTCCAGCATCTATGTCTGAATGAAAAACTGAAGCCCTAAGCACTGCCTGTAAACTTCTCTAGGTCTCATTTTCAGTCTTGGCTGGAGAGTATACTTTGCATGTATAAAATGAGTACAGGGAAATCATTTGCTAGAGTGTGCAATAACAATATGCTTATGTGAAGGCCAGTCTCCACCACTCATTCCTAACAGAGACAAGTTATGGTTTGCCATGGCCTGGATATCTGCATTCCAGTCCAGGATTGGCTCGGCAGACTGTAACAACGATCGCAGTACACGGAGGAGACGCACAAGATCCATTCCCCATGAAACCCTCTGAAAGCAGCCTGGCAGATGTCCAGCCATTAGATATGGAAATGCAGTCTTCCCGGAACACGGCTCTGCATTTTATCTCCGCTCTCCATTATAAGTGACTGTGAATGCAGAGCTGGGATGCAGCATTTCACAGAAGTCGGTCTGAAAGGCTGATACATTGTAAGGCGGGTTACATTAGAGTGAGAACGCCTCACCAGACAATGCTTACACATCACAATGAGTGTAGCCAGACACATGGATTTCAGCTGCGGTTGTAATGCGGCTCTGACACTCTGGGATTTGTATACAATCTATGAGACTCAGGAAAAATAAGGCTGTCTTTCATCACTGTGAATCCGGCATAAAGCTACCAAATAGAAATGAGATGACAGTGGCAGGACTGGCCAACAATTTCATGTCTATAGGAGGACCCTGAGCCCACCAGCTGGCTGCTGTCTGGAAAAGTCGTTCAGTCTGTTCTCTTTGAAATAGGCATTTCCAAATACATTCACTTAAAGGGAGTGCTCAGTGGTTTTCTACATAGTTTATTCTTTTATTCATATGATCGGGACTAAAAAAAGTAAAAGTCTATTTTAGTGTAAATAATATGAAGTATTGCATGTGAATAATATGTAGTCTCCTATCTAGTCAAGAGGTCCAGCTTCTGTTCAAACATTTCCTTTGTGTCCTTCTTACCTCTTGTACTAAAAATCCTGTTGTTTACAGAGCTCAGTAACTCAAGCTGAAATCTACACATATAAGTGAATAAGTCAGAGATACATGCATTGCTTCATCTGATCTTTCAGTGAGACAAAGCCAGCCTCATGGCGGGCAGCTACTGTTTTGTTGCGAATCCAGAGTGCTCTGGAAATCCTGTCATGCATTAAGCCCTCATTCACACAGGAATCGGCCCACACGTACAGCTCCGTGCAGGGCCGTACCGAGCAGCTCCCGGGAAGGACAGGTGCTGCGTGTGATTAGTATGCAGTGTTTCCTGGCTCCGACGCAGGCAGGATCCACCCTGTTAGGGTACGAGGGCGGGTGAGTGTAGGGGAGCGTACGGCCGCGTAGTCCCATAGAGAAGGACGGGGGCTGCGTACTAATTGCACGCAGCACCTGTCCTTCCCGGGAACTGCTCGGTACGGCCCTGCAGGCAGCACGGAGCTGTACGTGCTGGCCGATTCCAGTGTGAATGAGGGCTAAATGTTAATTTGCAAAACAAAGAAAGTTTAGATATAGTAATACAAATACAATACAGTCAGGTGCTGTTCAGACAAAACACATATTACTTGCTTTCAATGGGTCCGATTCACATAATGCGATACATTATAAAAAATAGTTCAGGTATGTTTTTCATCTGCTGACATGGACCCAATCAATAGAAGTGCATTAAAATGCATGATACATGTGTTTTCATGTGCCATAAATGCATAGTTCCTGATACCTTCCCCAGGCTACAGGCCACATGCTCTTGCTCTAGCTACCTCTGGAAATTGGCAGAATCTTCTCACACCATACTAGAAGCCGAGCAGATAATTCAAGAAAACAGACGATAGAATGCTTGTTGGAAAAACATATGAAAGAATACATGAAGACGGAAGCGCTAAGTATGATGCCCTTAAACATCAGTTTACAAAAGAAACTTAAAAAAAAAAAAGACAATAATATTGACCAGAATAATAGTTTTCCTTTTCAGCCACACAAAACAAAAGACAAAATTAAAAGACAACATTAATATGATAAGAGTCTATGTACCCATTGCACTCCAGACCGCATATCCATTAGAATAACATGGGTGCTCGGTAGTCGACGGATGGCCACGGTCACAGTGATGCAAAAGAATATGGACATCGGCACTCCAATAGCAGATATAGTACGTCTATTTATTTATTGATGGGAAAACGTAGCATAGCACACTTAGTGCGACGTTTCAGGGTCACACAGGATCCCCTTCATCAGGCAGAACAACAATTCTTTTGCATTAATATAAGGACACAAAAACTATCAACCCGAGAGACACCAGCCACCTAGATCAGACTTCAAATGGAAAGTGTGTGATGTAACAAACATACCAGATGGACAATATTTCCTCCCGCTCTAATGTGCGGATGTGCTGTGCGGGAGGATGCCTATGTATACATTGCATCGGGCAATAGCATCACTGCAGGGCCACATCTTCTCATGCTCTGACTGTGATCACCAACACCACCATCATGGTCAAACAAGGGCAAGACTCAGTAAACCTACAACTGGATCACTTCTAGGCGAAGGTAAACTGTCTCTGGTAGTATTTCTCTCTGCTCAAACCATGCGAGTTCTGCCAGCTGTTCGTATGTAGTTGTCCATTAGGCCTATAAAATCTTACTATACAGTACATACTATACATCTTGCATGATTATCCTGTGTTTTTTTTAAATGAAGAGATCAGCAAGTGTAGAGTGAGGGTCCTTGTAGCGGGTGAGTGGATCTAGGATGCTGTCCTGTTACCCTAGAGATAAAAGAGGCCAGTGGGATACTTTGCTCTGCAGCATCTACTAACATGGAGATGTCAGTAATTGATGTATTGACTCATCAAAGCAGATGTAAACCCAAACACTACATTTAAATCTCATACATATTTTATCATGCTAATGTATTTGTAGCCCCGACCACCTTTTGTGAGGTGGCTACTACCGGTAGACATCTAGTGATTGCCAGGGCTGTACTAGGCCTAGTTGGATTATACTGGGATTTCTTTGGTTCATTTCAGGTGTCTGGCATTGACTGTACCCCATTGGGTGGAATGTGACTCTACTGTATTGTGGGACCGCCAATGAGAGGCACTGTGAGTGTGTGTACAGTGCAGCAGCCAATCACTGGGTTTCTCTCAACCAGTGGTGGATGCTGGGATAGGGTACATATACTGGAGGGATTTGCCATGCGCTCAGACTAGTCGGAACCAGCCATGGATTGGGGCTGGGTGCTGTCCAGCCACCCCCAGGCTAGGCCTGGGGGTGGGCAGAGGCTGGAGTGTGGGAAGAGTTTCCCTAGGCCTCCAGTATGGAGGAGACCTGTGCTGTTTGCCAGAGGAGAACCCGAGAAGCCGATGTCTGCTGGAGGTGCCTGGAACATAGAGGACCTCTGGAGCATGGCTGCTGTCTCTCCTGCTGAGGATCTGTACTCATCTCCTGTTCATCTGTTACTCCACATACTATTTGCTGTTCTACAATGGATCTACACTGAGGTGCTCAAAGGGTCTGCTGAGTCTGGAGTCTATGTCTGTTACACCCTGGATGTCAAGGATCCCTATACCCTCTCTCCCCAGTGTGAAGATGTTTAATAAAAAGTTATTCAGCATTATACTACTGGAATGGGCATCAGATTTGTGGGCACTAGAAGAGGGCAGCTAAATGCTAATGGGGCAGCTGGAAACCGAAAACCCCTAGACAAGTAGTGATGACCAGGTTATTCCTTCGGGGGTGAGCACTACATAATTAAAAGTCATTGTCAGTCTCTTAAAATCTGCATCTTTCTTTAAAATAATATCTTATAATACTGACATGAATGTCCTCCTTAAGGCATTTCCTGTTATTGAGTGACAATGCTCTGTCCCTTTCTCTCCTGCGTTGTCACTTGTTACACAGGCCTCTGATGGAAGCTATTAGCAGCTGTGATGACACTCAAGGCAGAAGAATGGTCCACAGTTGTCACCATCAGGAAGCTCACATTAGCAATTACATGCAGTTTCCTCTAGAGTGCTTCCATGTAGATAGGAAGTAATTGCCAATAGGCTTCAGGAGATCAGCAGCACTGAGATGCAAAAACAATGGAAACAAATTTCAGCAACAATTTTTTTTATATTGCAGTAGCAGTCTGCATTCTGCAATCTGATAGGCTGCCATGGTCAAGGCCTCCTCTTATTTCTTCCACTTGTAATGAATCTGTTGGAAGCTTATTGACCGTATGCTTTCTTGTCTGTGCTTTCTGCAGCAACCAATCAGCTACAGTTCATTCTCTGAGCACATTTTAGGAAATGAAAAGGAGAATATGGCTGCTTGTCATGGGGAACATAGCGAGCTCTTCTCTCCAGCATTTTGCAAAGAAAGGGTTTGGAGGTTGTAGCAGATATTGTTTTCATGTTGTATTTCCAGGTAAACATATGTAACCTTTGAATCATGCAGTACCCGTAAATACCTGCACACATGACTTGTTGCCCAATCCAGATCGAAGTTAAAGGTTTCATAGTGTGACAAACAGCGCTGAGAGGTTTTCCAGTGAGTCACTGTGACTCATAGCAAACTATTCTGGTTGATGTCACGGCTCCAGAGGTAAGGAGATAAGGACTCTAAACCGCAACATTCTCTCTGCGTTACTGGAAGAAGGCAATGCTTGTTAAAGGGAACATGCTGTCACCATAAAGAGGAACCCTGCCAACTTCAATATGTATCAAAACCGACCACATCATTCTCATTCTTACAGAAATACTCTTTGTGGAGTCTCCATGGCTGTAACAGTCACACATGCTGTAAGTTACTTTTATTTAAATTAGGTGTGAAAGACGCAGAGTAAGCGACTCCAGAGGGCGACTTCTACAAATTAAAGGAGAACTATGAGATGAGTGATTTCCACTCACCTCATAGTTCTAAGCCAACCTGTGACAATGAGACTGTCACAGGTCGGCTCAGTAGATCGGGAGGTGAGGGAACACATACCGGGTTCCCTCACCTCTCGATCCTGTCACGGCTCTCTGCCCCTCTCTCTCTGGTATCCCCTCTCCCCGCTCCGATCTGCCAGCGCTCACTGGCGGAACGGATGGGGGAGGGGGCGGGTACAGCTGGCTCTGCCTCTAGATAGGCAGAGCCAGCTGTCACTCACGCAGCTGGGCGGATCCCGTCATCTAAGTCGGGATCCGCACCAGGTGCGGCGTCTCAGTATACCGCGAAGCTCGCGGTATACTGAGCTTAGGGTGACGGGAGGACGCTAGTTTGTGTCCTCCCGTTACCCCAAGGAGAACTATGGGGAAAAACACTGACCCCATAGTTCTCCTTTTAAAGAGCTCATTCTTAGGGGGTTATTCACAAAGCTGCTGACGGCAGCCGAGTGAATAACCCAGCAGAAGTGAGCCGAATGCTGTTCGGCTATTCACTTCAGTCTTGTACGGCTGATTTCAGCTGTACATCGGCAGCCTTGAGTGCCTGTTCACATGACGTCACGTGCGCAGTCCGTTCAGGTTACGACAGGTTACGACAGAAAAATACTGCATGTCACATTTTGTACGGTCCAGAAACGCAAAACGCATCAAAAACGCACTGCACTGCAGCTAACATACTGACAGCCCCACTTAACTGGAACGCATCAAAAACGCGGCCAAACACATAGAACCGCGTCTGCTGATCCGCACCTGAAACTCATGTGAACAGGCCCTGAGTCAGCCGAAGTACAGAAGGAGTTTGACTCAGCCTGACCTTTCTCCACGCTTCGGGTGTCACTACCGCTCAGTCGAGCTGAAGCATATGCGTTCGGCTTGGCTGAGCCGCTCAGCTGCCGCCGTACCGTCTATTGTGAATAACCCGCACAGCAGCCCTTCGGTTTGACTGAGCCGAAGGACAGAAGCGAGCCGAAGGATTAGCCAAAGCTACGGCTGGATCCTTCAGCTCTATAGTGAATAACCATCTTCGTTTTTTTAAATACAGGTTGGTTATCGGGACCATTCACTGTGCACTAATGCACATGCGTCGGCGGCCATTATGTCATGCCCTAAAGTGACAATGAAATCCCTGAGCTTCTGATGCGGCAAAACATCAAGCGTGCCACAATGCACTATGATGTGTAGCCGTGTGCTGCCTTAGTGTGTTGGGGTGTTATTCAAAATGATGCTGCTACACGCCATCTCCCTGCTCATGTACATGCCTTACTCCTTTTTCTGGAAGTCTGCACAGAGCTTGAGGTAGAATTTCAGGGATCCCTAATTGTGTCCTGAGGTTTACTGCAGTAATCTTTTCATCTTTGGTTATAAACAGGGATGCCGAAAATGCAATGGGGGGAATTTATCACAACTGGAGCAGCCCATAGCAACCAATCTGCTTCTCTCTTTCATTTTGTTCAGTTAAGATTTGAAAATCAAAGAGAGAAGCTGATTGATTGCTTGGGCTGCTCCAGTTGTGATACATTCCCTTCAATGTGTCTACATTTACAGCAGTGGGACAAATCATGCGATTATAGCAGGCAGGACCTCTAACTCCGCTATTGCAAAATCCCCTAAATGGTCTGTGTCAATGTTTACAGCACAGAAGTAGGTATTATTATTACTAGGGATGCACCGATACCAGTTTTTCGGTACGATTACCGATATTTATATTTCGGTACTCGCCGATACCGAGTACCAATACCAGTACTTCCGGTAGCATAGAGCCGGCTTCCCAAGCAATCAGGAAGCCCGGCGGCGTGTCATTACCCACCGCCCGCCTTCTTGATTGCCCGGGAAGCCGGCTCCATTCTGGCTTCCCGGCCGATCAGCATGGAGCCAGCTTCCCGGCTCCATGTTCTCTTGCAGCACTGCCGGTCAGAGGAAATCTCCCTCTGACCGGAAGTTCCACTATCGGGAAAGGTATCAGAGCATTTGGGCGAGTACGAGTTACCATATAGGACTTAAATAGCGCCAACAGTTTGCGCAGTGCTTTACAATATAAGAAAGACATTACAGTTACAATACAAATCAAGACAAGATGGTAAGGAGGTAATATATATATATATATATATCTGACTTAGTGAATATTGTTTTCTCTTGCATTGAGCTTGGTGACTTTCTTTCGCCGTGCCTCCAGCTACTTTGCCATGCTTATGTCACATACAGGCTTGTTTACCTAAGTATAACATACCCTAGAGCAGGGAAGAAGGGGGCCTATTCCTCACTGTAGTATGGTGTGCGAAGCACTGTAAAATGATTTCTTCATGTCCCGTGCCTAGCTGTACATCAGGAAGGACTGGTGTATTGTACTTGTACAGCCTCACTTGACAGAACATCCTATTTCCACTGTCATACAGCCATTTGTTACTTTGTAGCCTCCATCAATCCAAGATAAGGAACTCTATGAACAGCCTAGGAAGTATGACTTAGAGGGGGACCCAGCTAGAATAACTTGCCAGTTTATGGTGCGGTGGTCCTAAAAACTAAGTTGCTTAAAGGAGAACTATGATGTGAGTGATTTTCACTCAGCCTCATAGTTCGAGCCGACCTGTGACAATTAAACTGTCACACGTCGGCTCAATAGATCGGGAAGTGAGCGAACACATACCGTCGCTCACTTCTCGATCCTGTCCCTGCAGAGAGCCGTGACTGTCACTCACGGCTCCCTGCAGGGATTCCCCCCCCTCTCCGATCCTCCAGCGTTGACTGGAGGAACAAACGGGGGAGGGTACAGCAGGCTCTGCCTCTAGATAGGCAGTCAGCTGTCAATCACGCAGCTGAGTGGATCTCGACAGTAATGTTGGGATCCGTCCCGGCTGCAAGCTGTAGCTTGCGATATATTGAGCTTTGGTAAAGCAAAACGAATTTCGTGTGCACCTTACTGTATAACTGGTAACAAATTGTTGAGTGCGTTTGTCGTTTGTTTTGCTTTACCGATTTGGTGCAGCGACGCATGGGGTTTCTCAGCTGCCATTGGGATGTGCGGGATCCCTTGTGTGTTTCTGTACCTTTAGGCCTTGTTCACACCAAGCGTGGAGCAGATCCGGACCAGAGCAGGTGCAGACCGGATCAAAACTGTGTCCAATGTATTCCTATGGTATTTTGACCTCCAGTTCACATCGCAGCGTGCGGATCCAGACCAGATCCAGACCGGATAAAAAAAATGCGGCAAGCCCTATTTTACCTGCTCTGGATCTGGTCTGGAACGCATCAAAAACGCATGCAAGTGCCTGAAAGCCCATGTTAAACTTTTTTTTTTTACTAAAACCGACCATAAACTCATCAAAAACGCATCCAAAACGCGTCTAAAACGCAGCACATCATAGCCACTGATAGTTTTTGCTACTAAACTCTTGCTGCAGCAACACCAAATATATGCAGATTTGCTGGAGTTGCCTGCCCTCTGACATGCAGGAAAAAACACATTGTGAGGGGGCTCAGATAAAACCTTTAAAGGAGAACTATGGGGTTAAGTCTTTTCCCCATAGATCTCCTTAGGATAACGGGAGGACACAAACTAGCGTCCTCCCGTCACCCTAGGCTCAGTATACCGCGAGCAGCTGCTCGCGGTATACTGAGACGCCGCAGCTTAAGCGGATCCCGATAATTGTGGCGGGATCCGCCCAGCTGCGTGACTGACAGGTGGCTCTGCTTATCTAGAGGCAGAGCCAGCTGTACCCGCCCCCTCCCCCGTCCGTTCCGCCAGTCAGCGCTGGAGGATCGGACAGGGGAGGGGGGAATCCAGTCACTCCCCTGTCACTGCTCTCTGCAGTAACAGGAACGAGATTTGAGCGAGCGCCGGTATGTGTTCGCTCACTTCCCGATCTACTGAGCCGACCTGTGACAGTCTCATTGTCACAGGTCGGCTAGAACTATGAGGTGAGTGAAAAGCACTCACCTCATAGTTCTCCTTTAAGAAGATCTTTGCTGAAACCATAAACAAAGCAGAAACCTGCAATAAATGCCTGGGCTAAAAATCTGCAAGTCTCGCTGTCACAGACATCCAGGTAAGTCAGTACATCTCACCAGACTGCAGTTACAATCCAAGTCCAGAACTCGGTCGTACTCTCTGCAAAGCATTCGGAGGATCGATAGTTCACAGCTCTGCATCTGGATTATGTTAAGATTTCAGGGTATTTTTGGAAGCAGAAAATAGTTCTCATTCATACTGGATTCTTTCTTTTTGGCCTCTTCATAGCGGCTGGATTCATACTGAGCTGTCTCCAGCAGCAGAACTGGGAAATGGGGGGCGGGGGGCTCCAAAATCCATGGGACATATTTACTGTTTCTAACTTATTTTTATTTCTGATTCGTGAATATTAATCTGATTCAATAAGTTTTGATTTTGTAGAAATTGAGGATATTACATGTATAATGACAAGCTGCTGAAGTGTCTGCGTTCAATTATCTCTTTTAGCTCCACACAATGGGAGAGCAGCTCATGTGCCCTGTGGTGGCTGAACCCCGTACCTTCAATACCATGGAAATTGTGTCTGTGTCCACTCCCTTCTATAAAAATTCAGTATGCTTTTTGTATATTTGTTTTAGTTTTGTGTAGAATGTGGAAGGGTTAGAACCGCTGTCTGTGTCCCTGTTTAGGAGATTCAGTAACGGTTCCGGTCCAGAAAGTGATGTGATTTTCCTGAAACTGAACTGGGGCTTTTCTCTCTTACACTCCTGTCGTTCTTCTTTAAAGGATTTTCATACATAAAATATAAATGTCATCATCAAAGAGGGTTTTGCGGAGATCAGCGAATTAAGCCTGGCTCTGCTTCAGATTGCTTTCGATCTTACTATTCTGAACTTTGGCAGGGACCAGCGGAACAGAAGCGGCACCCGATGTGGCTACATACACTGGAGTAGCTGGCCGAGAAGGTTCCATGCTGCTGCTGCCTCCACTAGTGAGTCTACAGTCTTTACTGAAGACTCATCTTGAAATACAGTGCCGCAGGTGCCCCGGGAGGTTTGCTCTTTGCTGCTCCAGAGACCTCCAACCAGGAGTCTAAATGATGGCAGGTTAAAAGTGGGGGGAAGACTTTCTCTTGTCTATCACCAATGGCAACAAAATTACAGAGAATGAGTTTATCCTAGGGTGCATCAAAAAAGAAAAAAAGGAAAAAAAATATCCATTATCCACCATACATCACAAGAGAACTTTAGTCAGGGGTAAAACTATACAACATCAGGTTTCAGAAGTGTGAATGTTTAACCACCTCCTTAATCCGTCTCCTGGATGCGGGTGGGCGTCTTTAGACGTGCTTCGCGCCCCCTGGCGTGCACGAGCGGGAACCCGCCAGGATTTTAAACGGCCAGCGATGGCCGTTTACATACAAGAAATGTATAGTTTTATCATGTGTATGTGTAATAGCGACAATTGGATAAAATCGTATAAATAGGTTATAAAAACCTTGTTCCTGTGCAGACCATTTCCTTATATATGTACATGGGTGCAACCCGAAGCTCCCATACACGCTTTGAATTCCTCTTGTTTAGCCCCATGGGATGAATGAGACAAAGCCATTGATTTCCCTATCCATGAAGAACAGAAAAGGCTATTCAAGTGGGCAATTTGGAACTGGCTCCTTCGAGAAAAGTCCCCGATAGGGCCACCAGCAGCTCACATTTTGAAATTTGAGCGTGTTATGGCCGGCTTTATTCTCATTACAAACACAGCCTCTGCTTCCTGCTCTGTAGCAGTGCTGCACAATGGTTGTACTTTACTGCTGCTGCTCACAATGGAAGTCTGTGTGGCTGATACCTTATCTCAGCACTTGTTAACATGTTGAGTCATTGTAGTAGCGAATCCTTTCGGTCTTTGGTGGCTAATCTACAAATCTCTACATTGAATACAATACATTATGGAAGAACAACCATGTAAAAATGTCACATTGAAGGAGAACTATGAGGCGAGGGATTTTCACTCAGCCTCATAGTTCGAGCCGACGCGTGACAATGAGACTGTCACGCGTCGGCTCAATAGATCGGGAAGTGAGCGGACGCATACCGTCGCTGGGTCACTTCTCGATCCTGTGCCTGCAGAGAGCCTTGACTGTCACTCAAGGCTCCCTGCAGGGATTCCCCCCCTCACCGCTCAAATCCTCCAGCGCTGACTGGCGGAACGGACGGGGGAGGGGTGGGTACAGCTGGCTCTGCCTCTAGATAGGCAGAGCCAGCTGTCACTTACGCAGCTGGGTGGATCCAGACAGTATTGTTGGCATCCGTCCCGGCTGTGGCGTCTCAGTATACAGCGAGCTGTAGATCGCGGTATACTGAGCTTTGGGTGACGGGACGCTAGTTTGTGTCCTCTCGTTACCCTTAGGAGAACTATGGGGAAAAGCACTGGCCCCATAGTT
Organism: Nanorana parkeri; assembly: GCF_000935625.1. Lineage (NCBI taxonomy): Eukaryota > Metazoa > Chordata > Amphibia > Anura > Dicroglossidae > Nanorana > Nanorana parkeri. The sequence goes on from NW_017306937.1 coordinate 490,859, forward strand.
CTCCTTTAAAAAACTTAATACCATTTCAGAAAAGGTGTCATATATGCTGCCCCCCCAGTGTAACCAAAAAAGCAGAATATCTATCTATAGCCCTTCTCTGGGCAGAGGGGCGGAAGGTAAGTATTTTGTTCTGTACAGCTGTAAAGAAGAAATTTTAAGGCAAAAACTTGAATAATGAATCCAGTAAATATATGCTACTTTCCCTTTCAAATCTGCTCCCATCACTTGTGCTGACCAGACATCAAAATCCTGGCAGGTGTATCCACTGCGGGATCAATGACATTGTGAGCAATGGAGAGATGCACCATCGCCTCAAATATAAAAACTGATGTCAGTGAAAAGATTCCGGGGTTGTCACATGCTGAAATCTGGGTAAAGTCAGTAGATTATTCTGCCAGCGTATTCAACTAAAGTTTCCCCCAAAAAATACAGCAACATAACTCTCTGTGTTCATTTGTATAAGGCATGAGAATGAAGCTAGTCAGACTAACACAAGGAGCCGATCAATACCCAAATTAGGCAAAGAGACTGACTGCCTTCCACCCGGCGGAGACTTCTCTGTGGAGTCTTATGGCTGCATAGCACTGCTAGGAGCACAGCCATGTACAATACAAGTCTGCTTCTCCAAATCAATCAGTAGAGAGATATGACTGCGCTATGTCAATGATAGAGATTCCCCGAGAAGAGTGTCCATCTATACTAAGGAAAACCTTTTATTGAATTTGAAATTGCAAACACTTTGCTTCTCTCTCCTCTTTTCCCTCTCCATGTCTCTTCCTCTCTTTCAACATCTATAACATAAGCATTACAAAATTCTAGGAATATAAAGTTTGAGCCACAATTTTCTAGCTACCAGCTCCTATTAGAATGACATACACAGTGAAAGTTCCTTGAAGTTTGTCAGGTATTGTGTTTAGTCTGTTTTGTAACCTTTCTGCTACAAAAAACGTATATCCAGAAATTATACAGAACAAGTACAAGGAAAACGAGCGCATCCACGCAGCTACGGAGTTAAATCGCAGTAATGCTGCTGAGGTCTCTGGATTTTCAGTACTCCCAGTGAGTGCTCCATGGGCCCAACAAGGCATGAAGAAGTGTCACTTCTACTAAACCCTAAAAGGCCAGTTCGGTGCTAACGCATCCAGCAATGTATTTTTAGGGGAAATACAACAGTGCCACCATGTGCTCACTATTGGCATTGCATGCACCATATACTATACTCCGGATCGAATACTCATAAACTGGAATTGCGTTTTGCACAAGTGGCTCAAAAGTTTGAGGTATTTATATAATAGATGCTTTGATATGACCAAGAGACCAGTGTGACATGTGTGCCATATACAGTCAGTCCTGGCAGTGATGTTATAGGAAAGTTACTGTGTCACAAGGGACCAGAGACTCAATACTGCAATGCAGCAACAACACCCAGACGTAGGGCCAGTCCTTGTACTGGGGATCTGTCCCTGGAAATTCTGTGTATCAAAAGCTTTGAACTGATTAGCAGAATTGATGAAGAACTTTGCTATGACACTATAAAATTCCCCCATTCCTGTCTTTCTGAAAAATAAAACCATTTCTGTGAATAGGAAATAGCACTTACTGTGTATGACGTTCCCATTTCTTTAAGGGCTAATTCACACCAGCCTCAGTGTGTTCCGGCCCAATTCTCGCCCACATGGGAACGCGTGGCACATCAATGCCTACGTTCCGGTCCTGTGCGGTCAGAAAAAATAGTGCTTGCAGCATTTTTTCTGACTGCTCCGTATCCGGAACGCAGGCACTGATGTGCCACGCGTTCCCATGCAGGCGATTGCATTGCGGCCACAGGGTGTGGCTGCGGTGCCATTAACGTCAACGCACCGCCACGCCCCCAAAACAGTGAGCCGGCCGGAATGCGATCCAGTGCGTTCCGGCCCCGATCGGGTCAGAATGCGCTGTGGCTGGTGTGAACTGGCACTATCGGCTAGCCATACACGTGTACTCATTCAGCTCTGCAAGCTAAACTAGAGGAATCACTCAATTCCCTCATCCAGCATGGATCTGCACTGCCGACTACTGTATTCCGGCAATGGCCGACTCCCGCAGCTGTCTGAATACTTGAGCAGTGACTGCATCTGATAGGATCCATTCACTGTTTGGCTGACGGTTCTCCACCCGATGCCATTGGGGGAAGCCTGGGGCTAGAATTACAGCTGATTCAGCAAAATTAGAGCAGGTTCCTAGTAGGTTATACATGAGATGAATTTCGTCCGGTTCCTCATGAACTAGCCAAAATTCACACAGTGGCTACCACTGTTAGCACCCTTCCTCCAGCATCCCTCGATCAGCTGATCAAAGAAGCCAGTTGGCAAATTCTCAGCAACCAATCAACTGCTAGCTCCATTTGGGTATTCTGACAGTGGTCAGTAGCCGCAGTCAGAATACAATGAAAACAACGGGGGATTTGTCCATCAACACTCATAAGCATTGATGGAGGAATGTTTTCTATTGTTCTCATTTAGCCCGTGGGTTGTACAAAAAACATAGAAACGGGTATACCCGGCTTAACAGTTAGGCCTCATTCACACTGTAATCGGCCGGCACGTACAGCTCTGTGCAGCACCGTACCGAGCAGCTCCCGGGAAGGACAGGTACTGCGTGTGATTAGTACGCAGCCCCCGTCCTTCTCTATGGGAGTACGCAGCCGTACGCCGCCCTACGATCACCTCAAGTGCAGGTCCGTACTGGTGCGGGTGTCCCGGCTCAGACGCAGACCGGATCCATCCTGTCAGCGTACGAGTACAGACACCCGCATAGACGTGCATGGCAGGTGAGCGTACGGCCGCGTACTCCCATAGAGAAGGACAGGGGCTGTGTACTAATCACACGCAGCACCTGTCCTTCCCGGGAGCTGCCCGATACGGCCACGCATGCAGCACGGAGCTGTACGTGCCGGCCGATTCTCGTGTGAATGAGGCCTTAACGTGTAAAAAAATGAGGACCTGTGTGGCCAGATCCCTTTCACAGCAGCTGAAAAAGAAAACAAAAGCTCAAAAAAAGCTTTCCTCCTCCCCCTGTGCAGCCGGAGGTTCCCTTATCTTGCTGGGCTGTCATCATGATGGAGGGGGAGGGTACAGAACTAAATCTGTAAGAGGTATCCATCCTGGTCAACACATTACCTTCTCTGCTACCACCAGCAAAGGATAGAAAAGTAATATGTTAGAATACAGCTACAAGGCCATACACGGTTACAATTTCATTTACACGGAATTTCAGGACAATCGTTTGTCAGGGAATGTGACTTCTCCATCAGAGACTCAACTCATTTCATTTGAAATAAGTAAAGATTTCATTGGATGCCGATGCCACTGTTTGGATTTTTAATCTTTGATTTTGAGAACTTACAGAAGTGACGTCAGGCTGCATTATTCATGGGGCCCTATGCAGTCACTCCCTCGGGATAATGTCATTATTGGCACATTCGTTCACTCAGGAAATCTTTCATTGTGGCAGACGTTGCTTGTGCTGGCAATATGGATCTGTAGGATGGCAGCCAGAGTTCTTCCATAGCACTCGTGATATTTGGGGGTTTTGAAGAAGCAAACCAAGAAGAAGACAAAGAAGCTCAATTTTTCATAAACAAAAGTCCCATTCATGGTTAGAATTTCGTTAGATAGGAAACAAACATTTCCCATCCTTCTCTTTCGTTTTCCTCGTCACTCTGGTTGAAAACGATCATCGATTGCACCTCGCTAACCGACAGAATATCCAATGAACATTTCAAAAGGAACCGTTTTCTAATGACATTCTAACCAGCCTAAGTAGTCTGTTGGCACATTACCATACGGCAATGCAATGATGGATCCTCTAGTCCACATGTGTCAAACTCAAGGCCCAGGTGCCGAATCCGGCCCACCAGGCCATTTCCTAGACTTCTACTTTCAGATCTAGGTATTAAGTTATTACTAAAGCCAGTGATAATGGAATGCAGAGGCAATTATGATAAAGATTAGATACATCTATATAGTCTTACAGGCCCTTTGAGGGCAACCATAATGTTGATGCGGCCCACGATTAAATTGACACTGAGCTCCACACTGCATTGTGGGATGCTGGGGGGGGGGCTCCTAATTGCTGTCATTCATGAAATCTGATTTTTCTTACTATAGGTGCTCAGAGTTTGGGCTCAAAAGTGCCCTGCAGCTCCATTTATAGTGGGCCTCTTATTAAAACATAACAGTTCTATAAGCGGACCGATCTCAGCCTTAAGCTGCCCATACACCTTACGATTATCGGCCGATTTTTGTATGCGATTGCGTTTTCGTCCGATATTCGTAAGGTTGATGTGCAGTGTACAACCGCAAATACTGTACAATCGTTCGACTTTTGTCTAACCAGCAGGTTAGAAAACTTCGGTCGATCGTACGATTTTCGCAAGGTTGGTGGCGTTTCCGTACGTCAAAATTCGTACGATTTACACTGCACATGAGCAGATGCAAATACGTGCGATCGATTAGCGCAATTTGTCCAGGTGCTTTCTTTTAATTACCGCTGATCCAACCTTGTGATAATCGGGGCAGGATGGGGCTGCCGTACAAAAATCATACGACGATTCAATCATCGGACGAAAAGTTTCGTCCCATGACCGCAAGGTGCATGGGCAGCTTTACCCAGTAACATTTCTGCTTTGGGGAATGAATACACATTTCTTGGCATTATAAAAAGAAAATGTCTCAGAAAGACCTTACCCTAGGGGAAATTTGCATAATGTTTGGCTAGCAGGAGCAATGATGATGTTTGAGGTTGTTTGAGGTTGTTAGAGATTGCATTATATCCTATATCACCCATCACATCCAGGCTTCTCAGGACAGGTCTAAATCAGACAGGTGGATTTAAGAAAACATCGGGCATACTGTAGGTGTGGAACAGCTAGAACTCTGCAGTGGGAGTGTTTGGGAATACCTCTGCTGCATAACAAGCAGGGGTTCTCAGATCATGCAATTACCAAAAAAAGTGAGGTAGACTGGGGCACTACAGCAATGTCTTCATGAAAGACTGAAGTACTGATCAGGTAGGCTGTGTTCCCTGTAGGTATCGCATCGGGAATCCACTGCTAAAGGATATAAGTGGCATTTTCTATAAACAATCCGGGCTGCAGTGTATTGTCTATATTCATTTTTTTAGGACAAAGTAGTCTTAGAGCTGCCCTGCTATTACCATGCTTGTGTACAGCAAAATTTTGTATGGGGCCCCGTGATTGCTAGTTATGCCACTTGCAGAGCCAACCTGATATACCAAACAGCCCACCTGAGAGTGACCCTGCAGAGCCCACCATAGACTCTCTATAGTGGGCTCTGCAGGGTCTCAGATGGGCTGCACACCTCTTACCTGTCAGTGCTGTCCGCCTCCGTGATCGCCGGGCCCCACCGCCTCTTCCGTCCCCGGGCCCCACTTGCTCTTAGGTCGCTGGCCAGTGATGTAAGAGGAGGCGGGGTTGCTCTTATGCGGGCCCCCCCTCCTCCTTTACTGCGAACGCTGACCTCTTCTGCCGTAGCTGCTGGCTGTCACTGACACAGCTCCGCAGCGGCTGTGAGGGGAAACGCAGCTGATGCCCACACGGCATCAGAGTGATGCCCTGGCCGGGCCCCCCTGTGCCCGGGCCCCATAGCGGCCGCCTGTGTCGCTATGGCGATTGTTACGCCACTGCTTGTGCATCTACTTTATTTTAGAAGCTACAGCTACAAATAAAATCAGTAGGCAGAGAGGAAGATGGATGGATGGGGTCTGTGCCAGGCTGACTTGTAGAGAAGAATGGTCCGCCTCACACAGACCTCACCCTGCCTCCCTATTATGGCCAGCTTGATGCAGACTCTGGCCTTGTGTTTCTATATGGCTACAGTAGATGTAGAAATTGAAGCACCGCACCAATTAAAAATAATCTAAATACAACTTAATTCTATTAGGGTCAGGGGGACATTCAAGTAGAGTGGCCAATGTGTTGTGTGGGTCCAAAACCCACCCCCTTCATCAGGGCTTAATGAGAGAAATCATGTTGTGTGGACTACAATCCCAGCAGTTTGAAAGTTGTATTGAGTTGTGATGGGAGTACTTCAGGCTTTGGCTGGTGATATATGTCTGCACTATATATATATACACAATAATATATAAATATGTGACCAGTTTGGATAATATTTATCTTTTTGGAGTTTTCCCTTATATCTAACAATTCTAACAACACTCCCAGCATTCCCACTAGTGACAACAATCTTGGGTAATGAATTTGATACATGGAATGGAAGAGTATTGACAAACTCATTACATGGTGTCTTTTAACTAGGCCTCTATTTAGAAAGAAGTCTCCGGAGGTAATTAATTGCAATGTCCAGCACAGCAGTTTGTCTTGGTTCCCCGAGCACTCAAAGTCAAACCCTTCATCCCAGAGGTTTACAAGTTTTCCTGGCGGCACTAAACCTCCTGACCCAGAACACACTTCTAAATAAAGCAAGCTCAGGATGCCTTCAGGTGGAAATACTTAAAGGAATCAAATTAAAAAATGTATTCCTTTATCATGCTAATATTTTTATACAGACATAATGCTAACCAGAAGTCAGGGAAAGGAGAATGTTATGGATCTGTCAATGAGGTCCAGGTAAGTGTGATCTTGTTTACACCTACTTCTATGTTCAGCAGACACTGAGTCCTGGAACACTTCCCACCACTGTATGCCAGTCTTCATTTTCTGAATACTGGTTGTTCAGCTTACAGAGATCTATGGAGGGTGAGACTGGACAGCGGCACCCTGAGCTGGCCAGAAGTGTGCAGAGACCAGCATGGTTTGGCTTGATATCTGCAGATCGGGGGCACAGAGGTAAGCATGAACCTAATTGCACACACTTAGACCCTGTCCAAAGATCACCATAAAATTACCAGTTGTCCCTTCCTGGTATTCCACAAGCTGGGCTCCATGAAGCCATGTGTTCCATATCTGATGATGGCCAAACAGCTGTATGTATAAATTTGGTATGAAATAGTTTTATAGTAATAGGCTACATCTGAGCAATGAACTAACTGTTCCAGATGTACATTTGGCCACTAGGGTACAAAGTAGGGATACACCGATATATCGGCCGCCGAAACTGGCACTTTTGGCTAAATGCCGAAAGTGCTATTTTTCTGCCGATACGTCGGCGCATCCCTGCTTTCTTTCCTCCCTGCTGGGCGCTGCTCTGTGTCCCAGCCGCGGGGAGAGATAGTGGGACCGCCGGCCGAGCGCTGCGGTGGGAGAGCACTGTGAGCGGCGGGCGTCTCCTCCCACACCGCTCAGCCTCCTGTCATAGTCCGGCAGAGTGGTGTGTGGGCGTAGACAGCCAGCGCTGTCACAGGAGGCTGAGCTCTCCCTGCACCGCTCGCTCAGCCTCCTGTGACAGCTTTCAGAGACGAGAGCGGGTACAAACACTCAGGGATCAGTGATCGCTGAGTGTTTGTAGATAATTGAGGATATAGTATGTTTACTATATCCTCAATTATGAATGAATGGGAAGTGATCTACATCACTTCCTGTTCATTCATAGTTGTAGTTATAGTAAAAACACTCTGTCCTCATGTTATCAATGAACAGGAACATTGATAACATGAGGATTCCTGTTCATTGATAACAGGGGATACAGATGTCCTCAATCTCTTTTTCTATTTTAAAAGGGAAATATCAGGGGTCTTTTTAGACCCCTAATATTTCCCTGAAGCCCTAAAAAGTAAAGTAAAAAATATTTAATAAAAAATGAATACAAATAAATAAAAAAATACAAAGTTTATAAAAAATAAATTAAAATAAAATATTTGAAAAATTTGAAAAAGTTAAAATAAAATTTTCAGTCTGACAATTTTTTTTATTTCGGTTTTGTTTTGGTTTTGAAATTTCCATTTCGCTGCACCTATAGTACAAAGCAACGTTTGTTAAGATACAGCATCCCACATTGGTTTGTTCCACAAAGGGGCAGGGCCTGCTGAGTGCCTTTACTGCTATAAAACAAGTGACTATACCACCAGCTAGTCCTTTTCATGTGGTTACGCTTTGAACTGCAGGCATTTTTGGCATGAAGATATTTTTCAAGCCTTGGGTATTCTTTTTCAAAGTACACCCCCCACTAATCTGCACGACAAATGTGGTTGTTTCTGGGGGAAAGTAAACCTGTAGATTTATGCAAATTAAGTTATCAGCAAATCTTGCCTGTAAAAGTGGAGCTTTTCTCCACAAATGTACATGAACATGCAGTCAGATCACACATTAATATGTGTAGAAACGTGAAAACCCTCATAAATGTGCGTTACTCTGTATGCCCGTGTTAACCTATGAATATACATTTTAGATTGTGGGAGCAAAGCAAAGCAGATGGAGGAAAGCCTTCCGAATACAGGGAGAACATACAAGCTCCACACAACCCCAGTGTCCTTGATGGGATTTGAATAAAAGATTCCAGAGCTGAATGACTACAGTGCTAGTCAGTAAGTCACCATCATCAAGTGGTTGACAGAGCTTTTGGCTAGAGAGGCAAATGGAACCACTGGACTTTTCATGGTAGGGGACAGCTTTCTGTAAGCTACAGATAGTGCAAAGTACATCACAGAGAGTGTGCCGTAGTGACTGGTGGCCATAGTGAAAGTTGGCCTTTGCCCTAAATATTGTAGCACAGCTTTCTCTCTCCTCTCTCTCTCTCTACATTTGTATAAGTTGATACTGGAAGACTTCTCTCTGCCAGGCACTACGATCACAGATCTAAACAGGAAGCAGATAGCTATACAGTATAACACCCATCATCTGTCATTGCTGCTCCACTCTGACTGAACACCAGCCAAATTTATATGTTTTCTACTGCCCCCCCTCCAGCCCAGTCCTCCCCTGTCATGTTCCTTTATTTAAACTGAACTATTTTCTTTGGACCAAAGAATTTATAATTTCCTAACACCATGTAAAGCGATTGATATATATAGTCTAGAATATAGCACATAGAGTTCAGTTGGTGCAGAAGACGGTCGCTATACTTTATTCCACACGCCGGCATGCTACATTTAGTGATGTATTTGCTCTTGCTAAACAAACGCAAGATAAGTAAAGCAAGCCGAGGAATGAGAACTTCCCAGCATCGTCCTTCACCTCATTCTTCTCGCATCCCCTGTTTCCATTGTGGTTGCTAAGCAACTCTAGGCTACCACAGTAACGGCATTTTCACGATTGCAGAGCTGAATCCCTGGCTAGATTGTGCTTCAGTAGAAGAGCAGAGGGGAGATAAATGATGTGTTCTTGCTGCTTAGCAAGGCTCACAAAACACTAATGTAGAATTCTCTCTGTCTGCCTTTTCCAAAGTACAACAACTGCTACCTATTCTTACACAAAAGTTATCGCTTTGGCCGCAAAGAAGCGTTCATCCACAATTACTGAGAATAAGTACATCTGGACCTATTTTACTGTGTTTTTGATACATTAACTAGATCATACTATAAGAAATACAATAAATAATATTCACATTTAGGTTATATTGTGATTGCCTTCTCCATGTCAATTGTAATGAAAAAAACCTGTTTTAGATATATTAATCATAAAGATCTGACCGTGTGATAGTCAAGTACAGGACATTTCTATACAACCACATTTTCATTGTACTTCAATGTTCCTCCAGCAATATCACTTCAGGGCTATTGTAAAAATATACAATAAAACCACACTTGTGTTTACTTTTACAGGCAAATAAGGTAATCCGTTCTGAACATTCTTGTCACCTTCATTACCGCTCTGCACTTTCTTTGGAGCCATGCTGGATTAAATAATACTGTACAGTACTGTATGTGCTAAAAAGCACACAAAGAAGCTTCACAGCAAGTGTGCACAGGTCAGTCTGCGACCGCAATCTCGGCCAGAGGACCACGACCATGTGTCAGAGCGGGGAAGATGGCCGCTGTCGTGTTCAGCACCCGATTTGGAGTTTGCGAAGAGAAGCAAAATTTTGCTGAACTTCCTGTTAGCAAACCGAATTGTTCGCAAACAGAAGCGTTCGTGAACCGAGGTATTACTGTACCTGTTTGATGAATATGGAATGCAGTGTTGGAATTTTGAATGGGATTTTATTAATTAGTGTACAGTTAATTCTTATTGTATTACTCTGTCTTTATTTAGTATTCTAATATTGTGTGACTGTGCCATACATTGTGCTACTATGCCTTTTTTCCTTCATACAAGCCAATCTTAGTTTATCTCAAAGGCATCCAAACTGATCTCAGACTGATCGTGTATGCAAGTCGTTAATTAACAAAGGATACTGCAAACCAAGGAAGCGGAAGTAAATGCCAAGACACATGGCTTCTTCAGGGAAGCATCATTCTCATAGAAAGAACGCAGAGCCACCACTGCAAAACACCTAATCTCAAAGACTGAGGTCCTATAGAGCAGAAAGCAAACTGTGATACCGATAAAGGGCTGAACAGCACAAACTCTCAGTAATTGTAGATTATAAAGGGCAAAGCACAAAGCCATAACATACATTAAAGTTCTAATGCCGTATTCATTTGTACATGTATAGAAAAATACTAGTAGTAACTCCCAACACCGTAGTCATAATAGTCCCTTAAAAGGTCATCAGAGAATTAAAATGACAGGGCAGTATAGTAAAGATGAACCTGGAGCTGCCCTTCTCCCAATTAGAAGCTAATATGTCTGACATACGTAAGTACAATCTGGGATGTTTGATTCATCACACGAGGGATTGGCTTAACAATACAGAATGTTTCACTAACACTGCTTTAGAATCTAAAGCTGGCCTTAGACCTTACAACCATCGCTTGACTTTTGTCTTGCGATGGTTGTAAGGTAATTTAAAAAATGTACGATCTGCCTATCATGGACCGGCAGATCGTACTTGCGATCATCACAAGCCCGCCCCCCTGAGGGGCGGGCTTCCGATGACTGCAATGCTGAACGGGCAGTGTGCGCTTGCGCACACCGGTCCATTCGACATTTGTCTTACGAGCATGACACAAACCCGCCGACAATCGTACGATTCTTGGTAAATATGTGTATGTGCAATGTGTAGGGTATACTACACATTGCACATACACATATTTGGGTATGTCAATGCATTCAATGTTATTGGACCCAGGTGTTCTTATGTTTACACTCTAAACTCCAGACTTGTCTCTGTCATAATCTTAACTTATTCACCTTAGACAAGAGGCAATTAAGAGAAGACCTGGGGGTCCTCATAGACCACAGATTTGGCAATAGTAAGCAATGCCAAGCAGCAGTCAGTAAAACTAACAAGATACTGGCGTGTATTAAAAGAGGAATTGTAGCAAGGGATCAAAGAGTAATACTTCCACTTTATAAATCATTGGTTCGGCCCTATCTTCAGTATGTGGTACAGTTCTGGTCACCCACTCTCAGGAGGGACGTTCTGGAACAGGAGAGAGTTCAGAGAAGGACTAGAAAATTAATTAAAGGGATAGAAGGCCTGCGTTATAAAGACCGCATTCAAAATCTTAACTTATTCACCTTAGAAAAGAGGCGACTAAGAGGAGACCTTATTGCAGTCTTCAAAATCATCAATGGGGACCACAATATTAGCAACAAACTGTTTAATCCCAAATCCGTATTGAGATTCCGGGGACACAACAAGAGGTTAGAAGAGAGGGGGTTCAATCTTAGAATTCACAAGGGGTATTTCACTGAGAGAGTAGTGAAAGTTTGGAATTCCCTCCCACAGGCGGTGGTATCTGCGGATATCATGGATAAATTCAGGAAACTTCTGGATGAGTTTCTTCATTCGCAGTGTGACGACATGGTCATCAGTTTATGGGTTATATGTGTATTTGTGTATTTATCAAAAGACTGTCACCCCTCATTAGCTCCCTTTGTACTCCAAGGAGCTCAGGACAATGGCATTCTCCTGCGTCTCGCCAGACTCCTGCTATGGCTGTCTGGGGCTCTTTAGCAGCTGGACCCCTGCTGGATTGTGCAGTTAGAATGTCGATGGAGGGCAGGGTGGATGTGATTATAATCTGATCTGATCACTTGCTGTATAAAAGGTTGCACAGTTTCTCAATAAATCAGAGTTTGTTTCACCCTACACTCGAGTCTCAACTAGTGACTGGGGAAACTGGGAGCTAAAGATCAGCGGGGTTCAATATCTCCTGCGCAAGGAAGAATACAGCGGCGGACATACTCATCCTGAGTACTCAGGTCCGTCACACGCAGAATCTACAGGGATATGGGAAGTGTTAGAACAAGATAAATACACACACTCACATACATAGGTTGAACTGGATGGACCTTGGTCTTTATTCAACCTTTCATACTGTGTTACTATGTCTGCCTTGCTTTAGATCCACCCTGACAGTCATCTGCTAACCAAAGGGCCTTACCTTAGATGAAATTTGAAAATCTTAGTTTCTAATTAGCAGAGAGCTGCATATTATGGCAATTAACTAGTCCACAGACCCCTGGCATTACTGATCTTGTACAAGCTCTTCACAAACGCATGCTGAAAAACGCAATCAGTCAACACGTTTTTTTGAGACATGGACCCCACTCATGATACATACATTGCCCAAGCCACAACTTGTTTCAACCTTTCAATATACAGTTTGGTTTCTTGAGAGGAAAATGTCAAACTCCTCGGAAGAGTTAGAGATTGACAATCTGAAGATCGATACTGAATAGAGTACTTTATCTCCCTGACTTTCCACATGGATGTGACCCCATAGCTGATGTTTATAGCCTTAGCCACTGACCTTGCAGCCCCTGAACTGTGCTACTGGCTGAAATTTTCTCTGGTTGAGATATTTCTTTCTCTTCTTTTATTTACTATGTTACCTCCTTTCTACCACCGTGGTGTCTCCTACACAAACACCATAGATTGGGATGTTCTTTGTTTGCCTATTAGAAATGACAGCACTTGGTGTGAATATTGTATTTGTTACATTGTTTCTAATATTTTTATCCTTTAGTACTAATTTTGTTAGTGCAGGACAAAAAAATCCAAATTTGAAAGGGATAAAATTGAAAATTTGGTAGATATTGCGCTTGTTAAACTCATGTTAAATGTTTTTTTCTATGTATTTGTATGATTGTTCATGCGCTCATATGTTAGTAATATATTGTATTGTTTATTATTTTACTTTAATAAAAATCTTACAAAAAAAATAAATAAATGACAGGGCCTTTTTATTGGCATATTGGCTTCAGTCACTAATACATCTGCATGATGTCAGGACCTCTTTATTGGTAGGATAAGTCACTACTAGTCCTTCATGATTCCACAATGACAGGTCACTGATTATTACCATAATGTCTTTATACTCATTTATATACATTTCCCATGTCCTAATAAAAGGTCCTCTTCAGTGGTAGGGATGGGCTGCATGTTTGAATCGAAATTGGTTCGACTCGAACATAGCCTGTTCTAGCATTCGCTGAACGCCGAACATTGCGGGATGTTCGCGGTCTGCTCGACCGCGGAACATCCCACAATGCACTGCTCCCTCCGAAACTGTAATTGGCTACAGTCTGTGCCAATCAGAGCTCAGTACACATTTTGAGCCATGATTGGGCAAAGTCATGATGACTCTGCCCAATCATGTCTCACAGCTAAGTCCCTGCAGCACACTATATATTGCTGCTGACACCGCGGCTCTATGTAGTGTGTTGTAGGAGATAAAGAGAGAGAGAGTTAGTGACAGCAGATTTATTGAGATTGATAGAGAGTTATAGCAGAGATAGAGAGAGATATATAGATCAGAGTTCTATATATATACTGTATCAGAGTTCTGTATAAATATATATCAGAGTTCTGTATATATATATATATATATATATCAGACTTCTGTATATATATATCAGACTTCTGTATATACATACGAACACGGGGGTGTTCGGCTCATCCCTATTCAGTGGCAGCATGGGTCACTACACCGGTTGTTGGCGGGGTTATCCTGTGCTGGCCAACTGTTTTTTGTTTCTAGTTTACATTTCTCCCCTAGGTGGCAGTACAATTGAACAGTCCAATTCCATGCCCCTCAATAGGCCCCTCAATTCCATGCCCCTCAATAGGCCCCTCAATTCCATGCCCCTCAAGAAAACAATTTTATTTTTTATGAGTAAAACAAAATCTAGCTTTTTTGGCCAATAAAATTTAATAGAAAACTTGCATCGTGGCATTTTAGAAGTAATACTGCTTTAATAGTTATGTAGATCAGAAAAGACGTCACTGATATAGTGATTTTCCTCTTACCTGTATGGTGATTCTGGATCCTCTTAGTGAGGTACAGACCACTGAACCCCGTCTTTGGGCGCTGCAGCTCGACCAGGCGGCTAGAATCAGATTGTACTGCTAGAACTCTTGCAGACCCTCGTTCTGTGACATGCTCTTTTTTCAACCTATTGACACGTGGAGCAGGAATTGCTGGTCGACCAGATGTTGGCCTGAAATGTTATTTTTATTTTAAGTATAATTTTCTGCAAAAGCATTCCCTTTCACCCACCACCAAACAAATATTGGTTCCACGTGGAGGTCTGAAAATGTAGTCTTCGAAAGCCTTAGAGTGGGAATTTCCTTTCTCAAATGCCTTTATTTACAGGAGACATGGATGACTACTCATAAGAAACCATCATTTGTGGGAGCCTTCAAACTTCGATAATTTAAAGAAGACCTCAACACACTTTTTCATAAGTTTCTACTAAACTGTCTCTAAATATAACCCATTACCATTTGCTCTCATTTTCTGAAGCTGCGAGGACAACCTAGTGGAAATTAGATCATATTTTAAACCAGATAACTGGAATCATTTTGTGGCTGTGCTTACCCTGCTTTTCATTGGCATTGTGCCATGTCACAACATGCAATACAAATGGCAAATGCACTCGTCAATTCAGAACCAGCTTTAAAGTAAGGTGCACATGGACGGGCTTTACACAGTACAGATGCAAAACTTTCCCAGCACACTCACCAGCAAGCCTGCAACTTGTACTGTGTAAAGCACTTCCATGTGCACCTTGCTTTAAAACTAGTTATGAATTGATGAGTGCGTGCGCCATTTGTATTGCTTGTTGGATTTGGTGTGGGGACACACTGGGGGCTTCAGCTGCCTTTGTGAAGTGCGGGGCTTCTGGTGTGTCCCTGTGCCTTTAAGGAGGAATGGACTGCCTTCAGGTGAATTTGTATCCAATTCATCCTGTGCTATATATGCTCCAAGATGGAGGCTATCAGAGATTAGAGTTAAGACCACACTACACAGAGGGGCCTTGACAAGGCAGTGTGGCTTCCACATATTTTGCAAAAATATTAATATTATATTTAAATATAAAATATTAATATTAAAATATAATATTGTATTATATATTAATATTAATTTAATCTAAAATTTAAACAGTGTAATTTGTTTTATTTTTTGCAGGCTAGCAGGTAAGTGTGCTGGGAAATGTTTGCTTTTGTATTGAGGCCATATATCTCACACCTTCAGGTGTCTGCTTTTCGTTCTGCTGCCTAGGTAGCACATGTCATGAGAGGAACATGGAGGGTTTCTCAGAAAATACTTGTTGCTTGGTTGTCCTGTCAACCTGCTGACCACAGTACACCAAGTCACTAAGTATGTAGATAAGGACTTCTGACATTTTGCTGACTGATCTGATTTGCATACCTATGCTAGGTTAAGAATTTAGCAACGGCAACCCCCGTATTTATCTCATGGCTCTCAGTAGTAGACTTATGGCTCTCGCGGAGTCTCAATAGTAGACTCATTATAACATTTTAACTGCTGTGTGATACACAGGATGGAACATTACTACGGGCTCTGGAAACTGATATTTATCCGTTGTTTATTAAGACTTACTCAGCTATGGCATGCTGAGGGGGAGAAGTGATCACATAGATTCCTTTTTTACATTCTTCCACATGAATATGACTATAGAGCCAAGGTGACCCCATAAACAATACATGTTTACTACTGAGAAGGAACTGCAATTGTTCAGAAACTACATCAGAGTTATGGCATGTGGTAAGTTTTAGTATGAATTATATTAAGTACAGTTATTCTTTAATCACAGACTTTTGTCAATGCTTGATGTCTTCTCTGTAATACCATTGCATGTATTACTTTTTTACCATGCCCAATAAATGTACTGACTTGTGCCATCTCTGATGCAGAGGGGTCACAGACAATAATATAAGCCTGGCAGAAACGTAACTGTTACTCATTTAAAAAAAAGAAATGAGCTGGAGTTTGGCTTTAGGAGTAATTAACAACGTCTTGCTCCCAATTCCATTACCTGGATTCCGGGGGAGGAGGGGAAGGCACACGGACCACATAATTTTTGGCTCTCCCCTTCTTCAGTAAAGACTGCATCATTCTCATGGACAAAAATGGGGCCTTTGTCATGCAGAAAACAAAAACACATCATTAAGTCACGTGAGTTGAACTATCAGCATTAAAAGAACAATGTTCTGAATTGGTTCTGACACTGTTCTTCCTTCTGAAGGGTGGCTACTTTTGCTCCCTGTGCTGTTGTAAAGTAGTCACCACCCCAAGTTCGCTCCCGGGATGAACAGTAATCTCAATAAAAATTAGTAGACAAAACATGAGATTGTAGTCTATCACAGGAGTGAGCTTGGAGCGGTGGCTACTTTACAACACACAGGGACCATGGGGAACAAAAGTAGCCACCCTCCAGAAGCAAGGACAGTGTCAGTCACAAGGCCTGCTCCAAGGACACATATAGAACAATAAGGAATATTTTAAAAAAGATTTTTAGGTATGCTGTGTAAATGGGAACACATAATATACATATAGAGAGGGGGGGTGTTAAAATTTGGCTGCAAATGTGGAAATGCTCTCACATGACCTGTAACACCCCATGGGATCTGCTTTCCCCCAGTGACAGATTTGCCTACTCCCCCACACCCTGCCTCCCATTTGGGTAAGTATTTTTCTCTAGTTAACTTTATGTCTGCTCTAAAATTCCATTCTGGCAAAAACTGGAAACCAAGTATATATAATATATTTTTCCTCAGCAAATGTACTTCCTATCCCAGTGCTTACCACAGCCCGGGCCCATCTATGACACACAGTACCTGTTTCCACAAGCGTCTGTGCTGCCAATACAGCTCAATACAGTTCCACTTGGCCTGCAGCAAAAGATGCCTGGTGCAACTGTAATTATGAAACTTGCCTACAGTCTATGTGTTCATACATATATTAATGTCACTTGTGTGTTTCATCTCAGTACAAAGTCACCTTCATTGGAACGTCTCTATCCTTATTCTGTGCCTCCGCATCCATCTTCATCCTATCTTGGCTGATACTGCTGCCTTCGTTTTCTCTCATTATAACCTGGCGGGGACTAGTGGCACCATGCAGGCTTGATTTTCCGTGAGATGCAACTTTTTCACGTCTTAAAAAGAAACACAAGACGGGAGCTGAGTCTGAAAGCTGAATTTATGTGTGGAAACAGATCGTGGATAAGCCAAATCCCACTGTATCATGAATCACATTACTATATTCCACTGTGGAAAATGACACAGAAAGCCATTGACACAGGGTAGCAGTTTTCTGCGGGAGCTGATTAAAGCCTTCATATTGAGCTTATTAGCCATCCTTGGCGCTAAGGAAGAATTTAGTTATCTTCAGATAATCCGGTCTGAAAGCCTCTTAAAGCTCAGAGCTGGGAGAGAAGACTATGGAGAGCCTACCTCAAACACGTTTCATATATGAGGTCATAGGAGTGTTTCTGTGGAGAGATACAAGGGAAATCCTGCCTCTTGACACTGTGCAATATGTACTCCGGGGTTGAATGAAGTATTGCTTATTAGGAATGGTATGATCTTTAAAATGTCAGCCTACATAAAAGTGATATTTCACTTATAGTGTGAGTATAGTGGAATCATTCACCTGCTGGCCTTTTCTGTCCCTTGGGGAGTCATCTGTCTGCTATACTCCCAACACTGTTCCTTCTAATATTGGAGTCCCATTACTTCTACAACTGGAGTTTCCCACGTGATGCATTATTAGTAATCTATATGAAACTTGTACTGACAGGAACTTCTGCTCTACGATTATTGGACTTTTTAAAATGCTAGTTGCCTGACTGTCCTCTGCTTAAAGGAGAACTATGAGGTGAGTGCTTTTCACTCACCTCATAGTTCTAGCCGACCTGTGACAATGAGACTGTCACAGGTCGGCTCAGTAGATCGGGAGGTGAGCGAACACATACCGGCATTCGCTCACTTCTCGATCCTGTCACGGCTCTCTGTCGTGACAGGGGAGGGGCTGGATTCCCCGCTCCGATCCTCCAGCGCTGATGGCGGAACGGACGGGGGAGGGGGCGGGTACAGCTGGCTCTGCCTCGAGATAGGCAGAGCCAGCTGTCACTCACACAGCTAGGCGGATCCAGACATAATTGTCGGGATCCGCTTCAGCTGCGGCGTCTCAGTATACCGCGAGTTGTAGCTCGCGGTATACTGAGCTTAGGGTGACGGGAGGACGCTAGTTTGTGTCCTCCGGTTACCCTAAGGAGAACTATGGGGAAAAGCCCTAACCCCATAGTTCTCCTTTAAACACTTTCTGAGGCATGTTCCTGGAACAAACATGGGACAAGTAACGGGAGAGTAAGACAAAATATCCGATCTGCTTGTCTGTTCCAGGTGAGCGGTTTGCAAATCACTGAATCAGCGAGAGAACCAGGACATGGAAATATTTCTCTCTATACAGGTTTCCCTAAAAATGTCAACAGGGTCCCATAGAGTAGTAAATGAATTTAGATTCTCAGCATCCAGAAATTTAAATGATGAGTTTTTGGTGGACTAACTAGGTAAAGTGCACCTGTCAGTAATCAAAATGTGACAGGCGTTCTAACCCCTCGCTGCTTTATACATATCTAAAAATGAGTTTTTCCTTTAGTTAGGCCATATTGTCAGTGCTGCTACTGCCTCTGGCTGCTATGATGAAACTACCAGCTCCAGTAAATACAAACTGTCCAGTTATATTTTATGCAATTTCTGCAGTGCCATAAAGACACATCCCCTTCCAGTAAAGCCCCAACCATTTTCCTGGATGTCTTGGTGGGTTCCAAATGTGCACCCTCAAAAACATTTATCTTGTTTTATTCAAGCACTGGAACCATTGTCCATGGCAACAACATATAGTAATGACAATTCCTACACATATCAGAGTGTGGTGAGTGACAAGCAGACCCATAGGAACAGATTATGCCTGAGTTCTATGCTAATGTACATTACCTATCAAGCTTTACTGAAGCATCCGAGCGCTGGTCCATCTCTATGGATTTGGAATGCTGGGAACCAGAATGAGAATAACCCCCCTCTGATTGGTGAGTGTCATTCATCATCCTGGTGTCAGAGCTCATTTTCATCTTGACTTGAAGACTCCTCTTCACTTTGCTGTAGAAGGATACCTCTGTACCTTATGAAAGACATAACAGACATATTATAAATGTCGTCTGAAACTCTTTGCTTCATAAATATTCAAAATCAGAATTTAAAAGTCTTTCAGATAGGACGGATGAAAAAAGTAACTGTCCATCAAATTCATATACTTGTAAGGAAACCCATAGGCCAGACATGTTGTACTTTGATATAAATACTGAACTGAAGAAGATAACTCTGTAAAGGGTTGCATTAGTCACACAGAGAGTTACTATACACTCATCTACTATCACAAGACAGAAGCAAGATGGTGTCCTACTTTCTTTAGATCATCAGTGCACCAGGACCCAGGTGACATATCATGCATACAGTTTCCAACCACGTCTAAGACCCCATTCACACCAGGGAGACAGTGTTTCAGCGATATTTTCGCACAGTTTTTTAAAGCGTATTTTTGCACGATTCCGTATTACAGGCGGTTTCTGTTCATATGGCAGTGCGTTTTTGAAGCTCGTTTTCAATTGTCCAATGAGCAGCAGGCTCAGCTGCTAAAACACGCAAAAAAACCCACTGATCAGCGTGTTTCCATTTAGGTCTATGGAGAAAGACGAGCTGATCAGCGAGACAAAAGAAGTTCGGGGACCATTTCAAGCGACAGGCGTATTTGTATGCGCGATTCTGCGCGTTTGCATGAACGGCCCCAATAGGAATGTATGACATTTTTTTTGCATGTATTTCAGCGGGGAAAAATCAGCGCGACACAACCGCCCTGGTGTGAACAAGGGCCTAAGTCTTCTTATGCTATTTATAATATGTATAAAGCGAAGTTTATATGACAGCGCATTTTACCTTTACCCATTGATGGATGATTCAGATTGAGGTCTTGGTTTTGAGATGAAGATCTTGTGTGACTGTCACTGCCAATGGATGATCCAGAACCTCTCCATTCCAGTGTTGTTATAGTCACTTCAGAGGAAACTGTGTAAAAAGGCAGAAGTAAGGGTTTGAAACTGTATTGTGATTGCAGAGCTACTTTTCAAGAGTACAGACAACTAGAAATGAGAAAGAGAGATGCCTTAATGTATACTGAACTATAACATCCTTCTGTCTCCTCCTAAAATATCTGCACCACGGTCCGGATTTTCATCATTGGAGGGAAACCACCTTTGATCCATACCTGGTACCTTTTAGAATTCAATGGGACTGAGATGAGTGGTGGGGCAATACCCCAGTGAAAGTGGTACCACAAGATGTAAAAAATGTCATGGTGTTAGTGATGACATTGGAAGGGAAAAAAAATACCCTACGTTTGTGGTGTCAATGGATGGAAATAAATGCCACGGTGTCGGTGGTGTCCCTGGATGGTAAAAATGCTCCTGTGTTGGTGATGTCAGTGGGAGGAAAAAATGTCCCTGCATTGGTAGTGCCAGTGGAAAGAAAAATAAAACCTGCAGTCGTAGATTCTTAGATGACTCTAAGGGTGCATGGAACTGAAGGGGGTGCTCTATAGGGGGGAAAGATGCGGGCTGAATAGCTCTGGGAGATTGGGGAATGGTGCTAAGGAGCTCTTTGAGGAAGTGAGGGGAACACTGAGGCTGAGTTGCTCACCCCACTCCCACCCTGTGTGCACTTACAGGTCAGACTTTCTTCCCAGTATGGGCTCCCACCTAGGAATAAAAGCATCTTCCCCTCCTTTTCACTTCTGGTCATGTGTCATGGACAATGTATCAGCTGTCAGATTTGTGCTTATGTGTACAAGCATGCACATAATCATGCACGTCTCAGTGCATAGAGGCTTAAAGAGACAAGCAAAATTGCGCACACAGGTCAGTAAGAACGCACATTAGTGTGCACACCTCACAGCGGATTCGTGAGTTTGGAGACGGAAGGAAAAGTGAGCACTCTAGGACAACATAGCTGAACTAGAAAGTGAGCTGAATTGTAAAATGTATCCAAATCAGCTATGTTGTCCTAGATTGTTCACTTCTCCTGCCTTCTCCAAAGTCTTTACCCTTATGTGAATAGCCCTGTTAGTGTATTCTTGATGCAACAACGGCTGTACCCCGGCACCATTCATGCACCTTGGCACTTGTCCCTTTCCTTCTCCCTTGCAGGCCCTGTTTCAGGGGTGCTCCGATGGGAATTGTGCAAGAGGCCACCCTGGTCATCTCAGGCTCATGATACAGGTACGTGACATCATGTGATATGTCACAGAGGGAAGGGAAACGGGAGAAGCAGGTCATCTTCTAGTGGATGACCCCTCTCTGTTGTCTTCCACTCACAGTAGCTGCTCTTGGCAGGAGAATAGAGAAGAATAGTTCCTGCAGCAGCTATACCGGTCTTTGCCTTGCTGATAGGAGGGGTGCTGCTGTCCATAAGCAGGTAGCCGGAGAATTAACTCTGGCCAAATGTCAGCAAGTTCCCATATATGGCAAGATTACTGACTGTGTAGTCAATAGGTATATAAGGAGAATACATTTTTGTCTCAGATCTACGGTGCCTAATGGTAAATCTGGGCCTACCTGCAACCCTTTCCCTTTACAGCTATGTTGATGAATCAAACTATAAATGTCCATAAGTGACAGGAAGCAGCAAATGTGTTATTACCATTTATTAGTATTACGGCTGGCTGCTGCCCCTCTACTGCCCTAGGCATTTAGACCTTTTGGGAAATACAACTCTGACGCACACCAGAAGTGAAAGGAAGTGCCTGTAGCTCTTTTACCATTTCTCAGTGTTAATGTACCGTAGTGACTGAAATGAAGCCCCCCTCCCCTGAACATGTTTTAAAAAATAGTTCAGTTCTCATTACATATCTTATTTTTGTCTCAGTGAAGTCATCGCTGGATCTCTGTGCTTCTCTCTTCGGTAAAGGCAGATCATGGCTGATGGGAGAGGTCAGCAGGGTGCTGTACATAGCTTCCTGAAACCATCACAGCACCCTGCCTCAGTACTCTGATGTGAGCAGAGGGCTGGCTCTTGGGAACAGTCATGCAAATATCAAAATGCCCTAATGTGTAGATGTCAGCCTGCAGGAGTGTCGGTTCCTATACAGCCTGTGTTTGCATGCAGACTGCATTAGGTAACGCCTACATGTGATGCTAAGCCTCCATTCATTAAAGGACGGAAATCCAATAAATGAAAGGGGTGGGACAGGAAAAGTCAGGCTGCGGTGGAAAGAGCTAAGTTATGCTGGACATCTCTCAGCCAAGAAAAGAGGGAGACTATATATGACTTGCTGCAGATTTTAATGCACATTGTGAAAAGCTCACAGTGCGCAGTGAGATCAGAACAAGCTATTTCAGGAGAGGAGTCTGTACAACTGTGCAAATCCAAGTGAAAGCCACTTGCACTCCAAAGCGACGCCAAGCCAATCTCTTTATTGACTATGGTAGTGTAACGTCTCAAATCGACGTTTCAGAACCAAGTGTTCCCTTCCTCTAGCAAACAGACTGTTTGCCTAAGGAAGGGACCACTTGGTTCCGAAACGTCGCTTTGAGATGTTACACTACCATAGTCAATAAAGAGATTGGCTTGGCGTCGCTTTGGAGCGCGAGTGACTTTGTACTTGAATTTACATGATCTGCGGAGGCATCTGCTATCACTACCGCACCCACCCTACTATTGGGCCTTCCGGTCAGGAGTGCGGTGGGTTACACTTGGTCTTAAGTCGTATGTACAACTGTGCAAGACTAAAGGTAAGGCTGGCGTTCAACTTTAAGCAAGTTGTGTTGGTTCCCAAAAACCAGGCCAGGCTGCAAAAAACAATCAGGACAAATATAGAAAGATAAGCACTCTCCTGACCATTAGCTTAAAGGAGAACTATGAGGCGAGCGAAAATCACTCATCCTCATAGTTCTAGCCGACCTGTGACAATGAAACTGTCACAGGTCGGCTCAAAAGAACGGGAAGTGAGCGAACACTTACCGTCGCTCGCTCACTTCTCGATCTATCCCTGCAGAGAGCCGTGACTGTCACACACGGCTCCCTGCAGGGATCCCCCCCCCTCCCATGTCCGATCCTCCAGCGCTGACTGGCGGAACGGACGGGGGAGGGTACAGCTGGCTCTGCCTCTAGATAGGCAGAGCCAACTGTCAATCACGCAGCTCGGTGGATCTCGCGGCGTCTCAGTATACCGCGAGCTGTAGCTCGCGATATACTGAGCTTATATACTGAGCTTTGGGTAGCTTTGGATATACTGAGCTTAGCGTCCTCCCGTTACCCTTAGGAGAACTATTCTCCTTTAACAGAACCAGAGTGGTTCTTTGGATTGATCAACAGGTCTAAAATCTGCAGACAGGCGTCAATGTTACATATTACCTTCTGTGAATCCGCTGCCGATGGTCTCCAGAGATGAAAAGCTGTGATGGCTTTTATTCTCCTCTTTGCTGTCTGAGATACTTGGGTTTGGTTTCTTCCACTCCTGGTTGGGACTTGTTAAGCTCATCGTTATCCCATCCAGACTGCTGGCCTCCTTGGCAGTGCTAGAAGAGTACTGCTTGTCTTTCATGGCTTGAGACGTCCGAATTTGAACAGGTCGTCTGCTGGGAGAACCACTTCTCGGAATATCAATTAAAACTTTTTTTGCTACGTTTGGTGGGAAAGGTTGACGTCTGTATGGAAGATTTGCATTCCTTTGTCCGTCTGTTGGTGACCTTTCAGCAATTGATGGTGAGGGAGAATTTGCAGTGGATTCAAGTGTCTTGGCCTTTTCCAGAGGCTTTAGCTGAGGTTTTGGCAAAATATCTGATCTTACTTTAGCTGTATGAGTTCTCTCTATCAGGCGTCTTTCTTGGTAGCGAACCTCTGCCTCTTGTTTGGATTCATCTTCAAAGTGCACCCTCGCTGTGGGGGGCCTCTGTTGGATCTTCTCATTGTAGTTGATGGAGCTCTTCTTCAAGAAAATCTTCTCACTACTTTCCCCCACATTCACAATTTGTGTTCTGTTAAACAAACTCAACTTTCACAACCAAGAAAAGTTCAAACCCCTTTTTATACATACAAATGATAATAACTAGAGGTGCACCGAAATGAACATTTCAAAACCAAAATGAAATAAAAATGTCAGGCCGAAACCGAAAATGTTTTTTTTTCTAACTTTTTCAAATATTTTTTTATCTATTTTTTGTAAACCTTTTAATTTCTTTATTTTTTGTATTAAATCTTTTTCTTTTTTACTTTTAGGGGCTTCAGGGAAATATTAGGAGTCTAAACAGACCCCTGATATTTCCCTTTTAAAATAGAAAAAGAGATTGAGGACACAGAGTCCTCAACCTCTTTTTCTGCAGCCCCTGTTATTAATGAACAAGAATCCTCTATACTGAGTGTTCCTGTTCGTTCATAACATGAGGACAGAGTGTGTTTACTATAACCACAATCATGAATGAACAGGAGGTGATGTAGATCACTTCCTATTCATTCATAATTAGGGATATAGTAACCATACTCTGTCCTCAATTATTTACAAACACGCAGTGATCACTGACTGATGGTACCCGCTCTCCATCCTGACAGCTGTCACAGGAAACTGAGCGAGCGGTGCGGGGAGGAGATCTCGATCTGACAGCTGACTCCTCCCTCGCACCGCCGGCCAGCCTCCTGTGACAGCATTGGGAGCTTTCTCGCCGCACACCGCCGCTCTCCCGATCTTTGATGGGTAGGAGAGATGTCGGCTGCTCACAGCGCTCTCCTCCCGCACCGCTCAGCCTCCTGTGACAGTTTCTCTCCTCCCCGCTGGGCGCTCTTCTGTGTCCCTAAGAAACTAAGAATGCACCGTCATTTCGGCCAAAAAATTGCACTTTCGGCAGATTGCCAAAAGTGAAATTTTTCGACTGATATGTTTCGGCGGCCGATATATCAGTGTATCCCTAATAATAACTACCAAGACAGATTGTTTTTTGTAAACGTTAACAGTTGAGACTGTACTCCTAATGATGGTTTTGACTGTATTGTTTTACTATTCTTAGCCTGTAGATGTCACTGTTGACAACAAAAGCTCAAAAATGTTTAGAGCAGTATTCCTCAAAGGTAGAGACATTACATACTCACCAATGATTGCCCCGCATGCACAGTCTGTTATCTTCTGTAGCACCTAAGAAGCCCTGAAATCTACATACCCACTTCCACCACCCTCCTGCATCTCACTGTTGGTCAATAAGGCCACCCAGCACATTTAGCAGTCAATACTAACATGCAGGGGGATTTGGTGCTATTTCTTTCAATCTGATTTTATACTTGCAGTAATTAAAAAAAGCACAGCACCACAAACAAAACAGGGTATATCATATGCAGCTCAAAAACCCAATAAAACAATTCTAGCCATAAAAACACATTTAAATAAATAGCCAAGAGAATAAACTCAATACAGTAAAGAAAGTACAAAGCAATAACCAAGCATAGTATTTAATAAGTGTAATAATGAGGCTCCAGAGCATATATGAGGAGCACTGACTTTTAAGTCAGTATTTGCATAGCGGTTTCATGAGGTTAGGGACTGACACATTATAAAAAGAAAGTTGTGTGCTCACAGTCATCTGCTGAATGTTAGTTTACAACTTCTGTACTTTCTACAGGTTCACTTTAAGTTAACATGCAGATGAACCCCCCTGAACCTGGAAGGTATTATACCAATAGATGATTTTGTGAGGTGTGTCCAAAAAGCACCATTATCTGTCCCAAAACAACTACTGTGTTGTAGATGTCCACAGAGCTGGCTAAATTGCAGTG
The DNA here is from genome assembly GCF_000935625.1 of Nanorana parkeri. NCBI lineage: Eukaryota > Metazoa > Chordata > Amphibia > Anura > Dicroglossidae > Nanorana > Nanorana parkeri. Next base: position 516,985 of record NW_017306937.1, read on the forward strand.
CTGAGTACCCCTGGGCATGTAAGAGGTTACCTGAAAACATGCACTGTGGCTGGAGATAAGAGACGTTTGAAATTCTACATTAGGTTTTGGAACTGCTGTTGGCCCCTTGTGCAAAGTGAGAATAAAACTGCTCAGAAATCACCTTCATCTCCAACCTTTGCCATTTATATGACCCCCCAAGTCACTGTTCACCCATATGTGATTTGTGGTGTGACAATGCACGACAAGAAGAATCCAATAATTTTCTAATTATTGGATTCTTCTCCGTTCACAATGTGCATTGCGCTGCCATGCAACTGGGAAAAAGGTGCAGGTGTTTCTTTTGGTGCTTCATAGTAAGGGGAAGTTATCAAAACCGGAGCAGATGTGCACTGCAACCAATCAGCTTCTCTGTCTTATTTTCAAATTTTAGCCGAGCAAACTGAAGAGAGATGTTGATTGGTTGCCATGGGCAACTGCTCCAGATTTTATCTGATCCAGTTTTTATAAATGCCCCTCGGTGTCTTTCTGGCCCCATAGACTTTCATATGAGCACATTAAACCACACGTATATGTGTTTTAGTGTGTTTTTAAGCATAACAACCAGTCTCCTCCTCCTAACAACATCTACTGCTCAGGATTAGCAGCTGCCGAGTACAATAACTGGCAGCTGGGAATCCCCTATCAATGTTGTTTAGCGTGGAATGGTTTCTCCCCTAAGACCCCATTCACACTGAGTGACATGGTGCATCGTGCGTTTTTCCACACAATTCGGTGCTGAGCGGCATTGAGCTACAATGCGCGATATTGAGCGACAATGCACATTTTATCGCGCTACGTAGCGCGACTTTTGGGAGTGACTTAGTCGCTGCTACATTTGGATGTAACCAATCAACAGCGGTCTTGATGTGACATCATTCTTTCCTTCCATTTTGCAATACAAAAGTTACCCTTCTGTAGCGCAAGGTCGTGCAATATCGCCGGTAATGCGCGACACCATTGAGTCTATTGGGGTCGAATCGCGCGACATCCGCAGGAAAAAAGGGCAACAAGCGTGAGCGACGAGCTACAGGCGACAATGAGCTGTTAGATGTGAACAGCTCCATTGGACAAGCTACATGGAGCGATATCGCACGGAAATATGCGTGATTTATTAGCGGAAATCACGCGACAAACCGCTCAGTATGAACGGGGTCTAACAGTGTATGGCCAGCTTTAGTGCCATTCGCCACTAAACTGCATGAACCAAGAATGTATTGACATCTTCCAAGCTTTATATTGGAGGTCAGATCCATTTTATTTTGTTCTTATTTAACTGAATGAATGAACTAGGAAGTAAGTGTGTCACCTGCCTGGCACTATATTGTGGCAGATTGGTGTAAATGATAATACGAAGTCACCTGCACTCCATACGGCGTACAGACCTTGATGAAGGGTTGGTGCTTGAAGTGACAACACGGACGGCGCCGTGTCAGATACAGTCCATAATGATATGGGCAAGAAGTACAGCCGAAACGTTGGCTGTATGACGCATGTGACAATTAAATAAAAAGTGCTTTACTTCTTGCACACATCATCGAGTGCTGGTGACTTCTGTTATAGATTGGTGTAAATTACAAGCTTGGTTGAACAGAATGAAAAATCCTTTGGCAGGTAGAACAATAAACATAGATGCATTTTAAGTCCGTAATAAACTGTTTGTGTGGTGTTCTGCTTCAACACTAAAATAGACTTGAAAACCCTAAAACCTTTACCTCAGCTTTTCATTACTGTCTGTGTAACCAATAGGGAGACCCCCTCCCCTTCCCCAGCATGCTGTAGAAAGAAATAGTACTTACATGTTCTCTGGTAATACTGTATGATCGGCTTTCATTGGTCCAGAGTGGGCTACGGGTTTGGCGGAGAATTTTTTTATTATGTCGCTTGAAGCTGGAGCATCATGAGGACTTCTGATTTTTGGCCTGGAAATATCAGAATTCAAATATTAGTCTTATCTCAAACTAGCATTCTTTTCTTCAATGCCCCTGCACTGTATTTAAACTTGAGATCTCAAATATTGCAGCTTACGGGGCTATTTTTCTTCATATTTCACCTGGTGATCCAGCCAGTGATACACTTCCTGCCCTAGGGTGACAATTCTCACTCACTGTACTGCATCTACAGAAGAGCATTGTTGTAGCAGACTACATAACACCCCATCCTCTACTTACTGCCATAACTTGGGGGGAGGTGTTTTGTATTCCATAGAGATCTCTGAGAACAATGCTAACTGAGAGCAGTCAGCAGAGTGTACAGGAAGTTATCAAGTCACAAGATTTCTAGCAGGATCAACAGGTAGTCTTATACTCACCTGTCCCCGATAGGGTTGCCACCTGTCCAGGATTCACCCGGACAGTTCGGGTTTTGAATGCTGTGTCCGGGTTTCATGGCAGCAGAAACCCGGACACAAGATGCCAGGCAGACAGGGACAACCAAAATTAAGATAGGGGCCACTGGCCCCCCACTGAAAATACTCTCCACTGTGATATTTACATATGAATGGGCGGTGCTATTTACATGTGAATAAGCTGTGACTTATTCCCCCCAAAAAATGTCCGCGTGTTGCTAGAGTGTTCGGGTTTGGAAAGGTGGCAACCCTAGTCCCCGATCCAGTGAGCCATTGCTGACTACATCACACGGCTGCTTGCCATAGATTTCCCTGACAGGCCCGTCTGTGGTTACACTTTAATTTTATTTTCTCTTTTAAATGTGAAAGCTTAAAGGAGAACTATGGGGAATTACACCCATTCCCATAATTACAGCCGACGTGTGACACTGTAGTTGTCACACATCGCCTCACAGTGGCATCGGGACATCCCTAGTTCTAGGTCACAGGATGACATAAGTATATATCCTCCTGTGACCCTAAAGATAACTATGGCCAAAAAGGTTGGGCCATAGATCTCTTTCAAAGTAGTATAACATGTTCATACTTTTTTCAATAATGAATACAGATCAAACAAATTGCCCAGCAATGTTTTTGCCAAAACACTTACAGTCACCATGTTTCCAAACAGCTCCAACTCTCTCAGCTCCGCTTCCCTGAACTCACTGTGCAGTACAAGAACACAAGGGACAGAGCAATCTGCAGCAGCTGTCCATCTACTAGCTTGGAGAAGGGAGGAGGGAGGCTGAAGGGGGGGCAGGGGAGTGGTATGCCATGCTGCGTCTGTGTGTTTGTGGATAGATACATTAAGTTGTGTGTTTGTGGAGACACAAACATCTTACTAACACACACAAGTGTGGCTCCATACAACACTGCAAGTGAAAGGAGCCATCCACAAACAGAAACTTAAACCCTCAACATCAAGGAGCAGCATCCATTGTAAGTGATTTCATTTAAAACATGTTGGAAGAGACTCATCTCTCTGACACCTACTGAAATATTTTTTGGTGGTCTAACACTTTATAATAAACCGATATTATACCTAAATACTTTCATGGGTGTGCACACGGAAACTCCAGAGTCACTGTCTGAAACACCAGCACCTGGAAATAAGAAGATAATAAAAGGTCTGTGAGAGATAGTTCAGTGTTGATCTGATGATAACATGTTGTTTGTTAGTATATGGGAGATTATAGACTCATGGAATGTTGTTCCTATGCAAACATTTCAAAAACTAGAACAGAAAGTCAAAGATTGATATTGTAAAGAGCGACATTTAAAGGGAACCGTGCCAGAGAGAAGCACGGAGGCTGCCATTGCGGACACATTGGCCCCAGTACATTGTCATCAAGGTGAAATGGGTTAAAGTATCATTAAACTTTCCTTTTTTTGCATATATCTACTGCTAGCAAGCACTGAATATATGCAAAAACATAAAAAAATAAAAAAGTTACCTAATAGGTAATTACTTACCTGTATCTCCGCCGCTTGCTCCCGTCTGAAGATCTTCTCGAGCGGCCATGCAGGAGGATGAGAGCGGACGCATGCGCAGTGGAGATCTTCGGCAGGGAGAAGAGGAGAGACACGGTGGAGGTGAAGGCATGCAGCCGGGAGCGTGCACGTCGGACAGACACCTTGGGACCCGAGGAGTCTGCGCTGGATCAGGGACCGGCACCAGCGCTGGAGGGATTGCTGAATACAAGTGGACGGAAGAAGATGATTGGATCAAGAGGCATCATTTAAGGTAAGTCCTTAAAGGGGGGGGGGGGGAAAAAAGAAAAACATTTGTGACTTTAAAGGCACTTTAATACATGAAGTGCAGGTTCAGGTAGAGCTGTTCTCCTGCAGGAAGAGGCTTCTCTGAGGTACTTTGGCCAAACAAATTTAAAAAGAAAAGCAGCAAAATATCAATGGTTGGGAGTGCATTTTTATATCATAGAATTTCCAAAAGACAAGTAAAGTCAGACGACCTTTATATGCATCCTTGTTCTGAGTTACTAACTAGCTAGCTGGCAACGGCAAAAATGAGAAGTCAGGTTTTCTCCCACTGACACCAATGATGGCCACTATTCCTCCCACTGACACCAATGAGCCAAATATTCTTCCCACTGACACTAATGATGGGCCAAATATTCCTCCGACTGACACCAATAATTCCTCCCACCTATAATAATGATGGGGCATAATTTCTCCCACTGAGACCAAAAATAGGGCACTTCTCCCACTATTACACCATTGATGGGCACTATTTCTACCACTGACACCAATGATGGGGCACTATTCCTCCCACTAACACCAATGATGGGGCACTATTCCTCCCACTGACACCAATGATGGGACACTATTCCTCCCACTAACACCAATGATGAGGCGCTATTCCTCCCACTGACACCAATGATGGGGCACTATTCCTCCCACTGACACCAATGATGGGACACTATTCCTCTCACTAACACCAATGATGGGCACTATACCTCCCACTGACACCAAGGATGGGGCACTATTCCTCGCACTGACATTAATGATGGGCACTATTTCCTCCCACTAACACCAATGATGGGGGTACTATACCTCCCACTGACACCAATGATGGGGCATAATTTCTCCTACTGACACCAAAAAAGGCCACTTCTTCCACTATGACACCAATGATGGGCACTATTCCTCCCACTGACACCAATGATGGGCCAAATATTTCTCCCACTGACACCAATGATGGGCACTATTCCTCCCACTGACACCAATGAGCAAAATATTCTTCCCACTGACAACAATGATGGGCCAAGTATTCTTCCCACTGACACAAATGATGGGCACTATTCCTCCCACTGGTACAAATGATGGGGAATTATTTCCCCCTTTGACACAAACAATGGGGCACAATTATTCCACTGTGGACAATGATGGGGCATAATTTCTCCTACTGACACCAAAAAAAAAAGGCACTACTCCCACTATGACACCAATGATGGAGCACTATTTCGCTTTCTAACCCAAAGGATGGGGCACAATCCTTCTCACTAACACCAACGATAGGGCACTATTCCTCCCACGGATACCAATGATTGGATACTATTCCTCCCACAGATACCAATGATGACATACTATTTCCTACACCGACACCAACACCAACAATGGAGCATTATTCCTCCCCACACTGACCATAGGTGCTAGGTTACATTTTGCACCCACTGACCAATAGCTTTGGGGCTAATTGTATGTCCACTAACCATCAAGGTTAGTAAATTGGCCCTTTGTTTAGAGTGTAAATGTGTGTGTCTGCTTAAGTGTAGTAGGTATATTACATTGTAAGCACCTTCAGGGGCAGAGACTAAGGGTATAGTTCTAGAGAACTATACTGGTTCTTTATAGGTATGGGAAATAGACCATTCACTTCTCTTGGCAAAAACAGTATGTTGAAGTTACAATTCAAGATAAACTTTTACCATTCCTGTATAAGATGTCTTTGTTCTTGGGCAGGTCTGTCATTAACCTCCCAGGCTTGCTGGGCAAAAGTTCTTTCATGATGGTTCCCAAAGGATCAGACTTAGGCCCAGTAACATTTGCAGGCACCACTGAACCATCTCCAGTAGATATGCTTTCATTAGAAGGCCTGACCTCTGCTGGTTTTTGGTTTCTGTTGAGTGTAGGACTTTGATTAATCTTTATTTCATTGTTGACGTTTCTGGTGGTGTTCAGCCTGGTTTGTAGCTCTGCTTTGTTTTGTTCAACCCGAGTGCGTAGATTTGGGAGACGAAAGGAAGCCTGGTTCTGAGCAGCTAAGTATTCCCTTTTGTTCCATACAGGCACAGGTTTGGTTTTATCCCGGATAATGACAGCACCACCGTTCCGTTGGAAAGTTTCCACTTCCTGTCTTTGCTCATTTTGAATTTTTTGTAACTTCACCTTGGACAGGAAACTGTCTGGAGTCCATCTTTGAGGACCACTGTTAAAGGGACTGGGTGGAATCCCTTGTGGTCCCGGAAAAGGTGTTCTGTCCAGACGTGGCAGCTTTTGGACTGATCCATCTCCTTTGCCCAGGTCAGCTGCGATGGTGAATGTGTTAGGATATTTTCTGCGAAGCTCATTGTAGAATCCATCTAAACTTTTGTTACTGGTGCTGGAAACATCCATTAACATGGCTTCCAAAAGTATCACCTTCTATTATTTCGAACATTATCTCACAGTGGTTTTCCTATGGAGGAAAAAAATTAAGAGAATAGTTTATTTTATGAGCTGATCTAACAATATATCCAAAACTGCCCCTTAACACATCCCCAGAGTCTATTCAGAAAAACAAACAAGTATACAGCTCTGTCAGCCATATGTGGAATACAATGTGTGACCACTCCTCTACCTCAGCATGTCATATCTGAACAATTTAGAATCAGGAAGAAGAATTTCTGCCCCCATAATATAACAAGGAATTCCCCTATTCTACATACTGTGTAAGAGACATCACAAGCTGACCAAGAAGAAGTGGGTGGGCTCAAATGTAAGATTTTTTTTAGATGTTGACTCTAGACAGCAAATTTCCTGTTGCACAGAATGGCAGCCATCATTTTATTGGCTGCAATTATTCAAACAACTCTAGGGATGCACCGATACCGGTATTTCGGTACAGAGTACGAGTACCAATAATTTTTTTCAGTGCTCACCGATACCGAATACCAAGTACCTGAAGTCCCATTCAGGAGACCAGGTGGCGTGTAATGACTCGCCACCTGGCTTCCTGATTAGCCGGGAAGCCGGGCAGAGTGTAAAGACTCGCCACTCGGCTTCCCGATTAGCAATGAAACCGTCCCCATGCTGCTCGTCACTAAGTGACGAGAAAGCATGGAGCTGGCTTGCTGGCCAATCATGGAAGCCGTGCGCAGAGCAGATCCATCAGATCTCCTCAATTATCTACAGAACACTCAGCGATCACTGAGTGTTTGCTCTCCTCTCTGACGCACTGTCACAGGAGGCTGAGTGAGCGGTGCGAGAGGAGAGCTCAGCCTCCTGTGACAGCGCTGTCTCCGCCCCACTCTGTCGCACTGTGATAGGCGGCCGAGTGGTGTGGGAGGAGAGACACCGACCGCTCACAGCGCTCGCCTGGCTGTCACTTTCTCTCCTCCCCGCTGGGACACAGAGCGGGGAGGAAAGAAACCTGGGATGCGCCGCTGTATCGGCAGGAAAATGGCACTTTAGGCATTTAGCCAAAAGTGCCATTTTCGGCCGATATGTTTCGGCGGCCGATATATCGGTGCATCCCTATTAAAAATACATTCAAATCCCTTAACTATTAACAAAAATGTATCTTATTTGTATATCACTCGGCTGTAGACCATCACATCATCTCTGAATTGGTGATGATATTGTCCTTCCTTCTGGAGGGTGGCTACTTTTGTTCTCCATGGTCCCTGTGTGTGTTGTAAAGTAGTCACCGCTCCAAGCTTAAAAGTAAAGGGAACCGTACTTTTCAAATATGGTTACATTTTTAGAAGATTATATCCCTAAGTCTCTTCTGTAAATATATATATCTATCTATCTATATATATACATACATACAGGCAGTCCCCGGGTTACGAACAAGATAGGGACTGTAGGTTCGTTCTTAAATTGACTTTGTATGCATGTTGAAACAGGTCCATTTTTTTAGGTGCAACTCCAGCCAAAAATGTTTTTTTTTTGTTTTGGATAGCATAGGGAAGGCTTAACCCCCTGTAAAGTGTGTGTTGCTGTGTGTGCCCCTGTTCAGAAGATTCCACCTCACTTTCTGTCCCTGTGACAATTGGATTTTGAAAATGTTGGGTTTAACTTCAGTGGAGACACCTTTTTCAAATGATAAAGAAGTGAATTTCCCTTCCTAGAGGTAGATGTCCTCTTAATTCCTGTTGTCTCAAGGACTGGAAGTGAGACTAAATCTTTCTAATGAGGATACAGACAGCAGTAAAAACCTCACAGTGACCCAGAAGAAGAGGTGGGCACCCCTCCTCTGCACGTCTAACATGAGCCAACTTCCTGTAATGTACGTACAGTACTACAAACCAGACCCAAAAAGGTGGGCACCCCTAGTCGGCTCGAGCGCGGTAGCATTACAACTACCCCTGCTGTACAGTAATAGCCTCCGTTTGTAAGTAGGAGTCGTATGTAAGTCGGATGTATGTAAGTCGGGGACTGCCTGTATACCCCTATCTGCAGGTGCTACAGACTTTCGTGCAATACAGTTCACTTGCTAACAGATACATACTAATATCCCATGACATGAACACCACAAAATGAGAAATAATCCAAATTCTATAGGAGCGAGCTAAATTCACACATACCTGAATAAAGAGCTCCTTTTAAAAGTTGACAGCAGCACATAGTTTGGCATACTCATTTGCATGATATATCCGGCCAGTGAGGTTCTATGGATGTAACATGGTTGTTCCCTATGGGTCAGCTGCAGCCACTAGTCTGGCTCAAATTTGGCCCAGGTGTGTACTGAGCTTGTGGGTGTGATTGTGACAGTTATGGGGTGTGATTGTTGTATGCTGCTGTCATGGTTGCAGGTCCTGGACAAAGATCTGGTACAGGAATGCATCAATTCACTGTGTAAATGGCACAGAAGGTGGGGCACACTGTACCTGCCAGGCCACCTGACAAGCCATCAATGAGCTCCCTGTGTTTACATTGATGTGGAGGAGCAGTGCCTGCTCAGCGGATGATTTACCTCATCCCTTGACACGGACAGCAACACACACTTTACAGGGGTAAACCCTTCCCTATGCTATCCAATACAAAAACAAAAATTTTGGCTGGTGTTGCACTTAAAAAATTGACCTGTTCCAACTTACATACAAATTCAACTTAAGAACAAACCTACAGAACCGATCTTGTTCGTAGCCCGGGGACTGCCTGGATTTTGTGTATCTTAAAGTGTTTTGTTTTTATTTTGCAGCCAAATTAGAATAATACCTATTTTACAGTATATCTGATCCGTTTCTCATTCACATGGCATAACTTAAAAAAAATAACTGCAGCTTACCTTTTTAAGTGCTTTTTACTTGATTAAAAAAAGATATTGAACCCCCCTCCCCTGTGTAATGTTAAGGAGGGGGGCTGGGTATGTCACTTATCATAATTAGCCCGGTCTGTACTGTGCAGGCAGATCTCATCGGTTGTAAACTAGATTTTTAACACGGTCTGTCTTAAAGGAGAACTATGGGGTCAGGGCTTTTCCCCATAGTTCTCCTAAGGGTAACGGGAGGACACAAACTAGCGTCCTCCCGTCACCCAAAGCTCAGTATACCGCGAGCTACAGCTCACAGTATACTGAGACGCCGCAGCCGGGAACGGATCCCGACAATACTGCCTGGATCCACCCAGCTGCGTGATTGACAGCTGGCTCTGCCTATCTAGAGGCAGAACCAGCTGTACTCGCCCCCTCCCCGGTCCGTTCCGCCAGTCAGCGCTGGAGGATCGGACAGGAGAATCCCTGCAGTGAGTGACAGTCATGGCTCTCTGCAGGGATAGATCGAGAAGTGAGCGAGCGCCGGTATGTGTTTACTCACTTCTCGATCTACTGAGCCGACCTGTGACAGTCTCATTGTCACAAGTCGGCTCAGATTATGAGGCTGAGTGAAAATCACTCACCTAATAGTTCTCCTTTAACTAAGGGTTAAAGATCTGGAGGTTTGGTTTGAGGCTATGGTCACACCATGTCTGTTTTGTATGGGGAGCGTGGATAGGTTTTACCTGTCAGATTTTTAGTGCTCTGTGTCCCTGGAAGACTCAACTCTATCCTGGTAACAGGAAGTAATGGGACGTTCAAAACTTTGAGGTCTGGTTCACACCAAGTACGGAGCAGATGCAGAGCAGTTACAGAACGCATCAAAACTGCATCAATGTATTTTGGACTCTAGATCACACCGGAGCGTTCAGTTCCAGAGCATAAGGAAAAACTGCAGCATGCCCTATTTTTTCTGCTCTGAAATGCTTGCAAACGCATCAAAACACATGCAAACGCCCTGAAAGCCCATTTTAGGCAAAAAAAATGTTAAGGCCCGAAACGCGTCAAAACACACGGCACTGAATGTGCAGAAACTCATGCAGGTCTGGTCTGCATTTGGTGTGAACAAGCCCTTAGTTGCCACTGGAACAGGACGAGGGGGAAATCTTCCAATGGGGTCACCATGACTATGCTTTCTCTTTTCATTCATACTCATACCGAAGTTATGTTTATACATTTAGAACATTGTCTCATTCTGTAATAACGAACCAAATGACAACAGCTCTTCTCTCTCAGAAATGGAGTCCTTGGTGTGTACAGTAAGCCCCCTGCGCCCGCCACTCCTGCATCCCAGCCACACCACTCTGCATCCCACTGCGCGTCCCCGCCGCCCCACACGCTACTCTGCATCCCACTGCGCATCCTCACACACCACTCTGCATCACACTGCGCGTCCCCACACACCACCCTGCATCCCACTGCGCGTCCCCACACACCACTCTGCATCCTATTGCCCCACACACACCACCCTGCATCCCATTGCCCCACACACCACTCTGCATCCCACTGCACGTCCACACACACCACTCTGCATCCCACTGCGCGTCCACACACACTACTCTGCATCCCACTGCACGTCCCCACCGCCCCACACACTACTCTGTATCCCAGTGCGCATCCTTGCCTCCCCACACACTACTCTGCATCCCATTGCGCGTCCCCCCCGCCCCACACACCACTATATCCTACTACGCCACCCCATCCACTACTCTCCAGCCCACTGTGCACCCCGTCGCCCCACATGCTACTCTCTGCATTTTACTGCGAGCCGCCCCCCTCCCTCCCTCCCTACACACACACTGCTCTCCAAGTCTCCAACCCGCCGCCAGTGCCGCTACAGTCAAGCACTCGCCGGTCGCTCAGTCATTGGTCGGAACCCCTGCCACTCCAATGTGAACGCGCTCTTGATTGGTTCAGTGCTCTGTGGTGTATTGGTTGGTTGCCTGGGTTAGCCGCGCCGTGATTGGTGGTAGCACTCGGAGGCCGGAAGTATGTTGTCACATGTGCTCCTTTGCACCGGACAGCTGGCGCTGGTGGAGCCCCTGTGGGTGACGGTGGCTGGTGGGAAGCGCCAGTGAGTATGTGGCTGTGTGTTGATCAGTCTTTGCTCATTGTACAGGGCAGGAAGCGGGCTTATCGGTCCTCAGGTTTCATCTTGTTCTATGTTCCTGTAGATTCCTTTAAATCTCTGGGAAGTGGCTGCTGCCAGTAGCAGCTAATCGGAGCCCAGCTGTCATTTGCTCAGTGTTGTGATTGAGTCTGATGGTTGCTGTGGGTGACACAGACAGTTTTGATTTCAGATTTATTGATCAGTACCCAGAATTGGGTCCAAGCTGCAGGGCTGATTTTCCAGAGTGGGATCTCGCATGGCTTAGTACCATGACAAGGTGCCAAATTCACTTCTGTGTCATCACTGCATGATGATGGCGTGTTCTGTGTCCAGCTACATACATGGCAGTATTCTCTGATCATGAGCAGACAATGTAACCATTGCTAGGCTGTTGTCCTCCATTCATTTGCCCACCCTTGAAGCATGGGGGCCCCCCACAATGTGCTCTGTCAGATGGCAGACATCACATAACAAAATGATTAACTCTTAAGAGAAGGAAAGGATCAGCCGGCTGCACTCTGAATTTCCAACAATTTGGCAAATGTCTCTTTGAGATTGTTTCAGGTGGTCAGAAGATTAAATTCCCAGAGGGAAGTCCTAAGTGGCCCGATCCACCATAGAGCAACATGGGCTGCAATCAGGATTGTCATGGCCATCCGTCATAGTTAATGAACGACATTAAAGTTAATCCATCATGAGAGAAGAATTATGGAGGTGCCTATTGTTGACGTCTCCTTATTAGGGTTCCCAGTCTGTCATGCTGAATGAAGGGGGTGCAGATCTCCAAAACATGTCGGCTCTCATTGAACCTTCAATAAACATCCCAGCCTGCCATGTGTAGAACATCACTCGCCTCATAGTTTTCCTTTTTAAGCTGGCCATACACTAGTAGATCTCGCAGATTTCTCCATCCATGCTAAACGGCACATTTGGAGGAATCTACCTGCTGGCTATTGTATTTTGACAGCTAGAGCCTGCTGGTGTTTGATGACTGGCGTAGGGCTGACACATGAAGTGGGTCACATGCTCCTCCATAGCTGGAAGTACAGGATATGTTCTTCACTCCTGGCAGCTGGATGGAGGGGCGTGGGATCAGATGAAAGGTGAGTATATTACAGTTCTATTCCAGTCTAAGTATGAATCCCCTCCCTCTAACCTATCCAGCAAGCT
>NW_017306937.1:529746-530610 GCF_000935625.1 Nanorana parkeri
GGATTGGTACGCAGCCCGTCTTTCTCTATGGGACTACGCGGCCGTACGCCGCCCTACGCTCACCTGCCCTGCACGTCCGTGTGGGTGTCCGGGCGCTGACAGGATGGATCCTGTCTGCGTCCGAGCCGGGACACCCGTACGGACGTGCAGGAGGGTGAGCGCAGGGCGGCGTAGTCCCGTAGAGAAAGACGGGGGCTGCGTACTAATCACACGCAGCACCTGTCCTTCCCGGGAGCTGCCTGATTCGGCCCTGCACGGAGCTTCCTGATGATTACAATGGCAAACCATGCCTGCGCATTGAGCTTCAGTTCAGTCCCTTGCCGCCCCAACCAGAAGTGTATCTGACAGGGTGACAGTGCAAGAGCGCAACTGGGAGACAGGGACAAAGCGTTTTCACCCCTCAACAGGAAGTTATGTTCCTGTGCAAAGAACTTCGTGGCAGGATCACCAGGTTTTATTTTTAATGAAAGCTGCAGAATTAAAAATCATTAAATGACATTGACATGTTAAATGTTATCAATGTTTTATAACCCAGTAGTGTACATAGACCCTAAGAAAGGTTTAAAATCTCCTTTTGATTGGCATAAAAACCTTGATGTGCACATGACCAGCCTGCACAGGGAAAGACAGTGTGTGTATTTCACGAGCCTCATTCAGTAAGCCTCAATCTCAATTTCGCTTGTTTTCTGAGTCTAAGTGGATCTTGTAAATTGAATTCTAATGTATAAAAAAAGATCCTGAATCGCACATAGCCTGTGCAAAGATTCATCTGCCTGTTCAGAAATGATCATTGACTTGCAATGAAGAAGCTACCCCCCCCCCCCCCCCCCCCCGGGGGGGGGGGGGGGGGGGGGGGGGGCCCGA
>NW_017306937.1:530636-546620 GCF_000935625.1 Nanorana parkeri
GAAAAACCCCCCCCCCCCCCCCCCCACCGGTGATGTGGAAGAACACAAATAACTGCGAACGGTCTTTGTTCTGTTTTTTTAAGTGTATCCTAATGTCTGTCACGCTTCCATGTTTTTGTGTTTCTTATCTCCTTTTTTTTTTTGTCCTTTGGCAAATGCAGTGTGTTATTTTTGGACGTGTGACATGGAAGGTATGTGTGAATACTGCAGTGCAAGGGAATCACTATATATAGTGAGCTTTGTAGTCCTTCACGACCATTTGCTGTTTCAACAGATGGAGCCTTCGTGTCGGCCTCCCCTCCCTTAGGTCACACAGGCATCATCACTCTGTTCTAGGCTGACATGTACTCAGTCACCTTCCCTCTGCCTAAGCGATTGTTGCTACTCCTAGTCTAAGAATAACTTTTTGCACATGGGCTAATTCCCTGGCAGCATTAGGGTTAAACCATCTAAATAGTAAAAATAGCAGTTGTGTGAGGGGGGAGCAGAATCCCGGCAAAGCTGCCGGCCTCTGTAATAAGCTGTCACAGTTAATTCTCTGAATTGCAGGAGTAGAATTTTGCGTGCAGTGAAATGTAACCCTGGGTAAAGTTTGTGGAGGAAAGCTGCACACGCACAGAGGTCGGAGAAAGACACTCTTGAGCCTTTGGCTGTCAGTAATCAAATTTGTAACAGCGGACCAACTGACTGAGCTCGTATAGAAGTCAAAAGCAACCGGCCACCAAAGGAAAAGTAAGATGGACAGAGTTACGGCAGTCAAGGTTTCTAAACACCACTGGGCAGGGTGATGGAATTAAGTTTAAAGGGAAGCTGTTGAGAACATCAAATTTTAGACTTTTTTTTTTTTTTCCTTTTGTGTTTCAGTAATTTCTACAATGTCGACTGAACTAGTGGAAGACGAGTCTCAGTTCTACTGTAACGCAAAGAGGTACTGGAAGAATGTTCCGCCTACAGTGGACGGGATGCTGGGCGGCTACGGACACATCTCCAGCATTGACATCAGTGGCTCCAAAAGGTTTCTACAGAGGTTCCTTCGAGTGAGTAGACCTGTATGTGCAGAGGTTTCTGTCACCCGTTGTACTGTAAATAGTCCTCAAGTGTGTAAAGCCGGTAGATCCAGATATACTGAATTGAATGAAGGGGGGTCCTGTGAGTACTATCATCCACGTTAAGGCCACATCCATACCTGTGTATTGCAGCAATGCATGGTACATTTGTGTTTATAGAATCGTGTCCTGCCGGTTCCATAGTAGCCGGTATCATCACTGGAGCATTGAGTGCCACACACTGGGGGGGGGGGGGGGGGGGATTTATCAAAACTGGCGCAGACAGAATCTGGAGCAGTTGCCTATGGCAACCAATCAGCTTCTTTGTTCAGTTAAGATTTGAAAATGAAAGGGAGATGCTGATTGGTTGCTATGTACAGCTGCTCCAGATTTTGTCTGCTCCAGTTTTGATAAAGTCCCCTCAAAGTGTTGGTGTCATCACTGGAGCATTGAGTGCCGCACACTGCATCAGTGTCATCACTGGAGCATTGAGTGCCGCACACTGCATCAGTGTCATCACTGGAACATTGAGTGCCACACGCTGCGTTGGTGTCATCACTGGAACATTGAGTGCCACACGCTGCGTTGGTGTCATCACTGGAGCATTGAGTGCCACACGCTGCGTTGGTGTCATCACTGGAGCATTGAGTGCCACACGCTGCGTTGGTGTCATCACTGGAGCATTGAGTGCCACACGCTGCGTTGGTGTCATCACTGGAGCATTGAGTGCCACACGCTGCATTGGTGTCATCACTGGAGCATTGAGTGCCGCCCGCTGCATCGGTGTCGTCACTGGAGTATTGAGTGCCACATAATGCATTGGCCCTCCTAGTTAAAGTGGAACTTCATGCAGGTAAGCTTCTAATTGCAAAAGTGACATGCTACGTCTCTTCTGCAATAAAACCAACTTACCTGCCTCTTCCCAATATTTAGAATGTACAATGAGCCATACGTGCACAGCTTAGTGTACATTCTTTGTGCTGGAAAGAATGAACTCCTGTGTAAATGCACAGAATGTCATTCTGGCCCAGCTAATCAAGATTGCCCGAGGATCCTGGACTCAAAAGAACATTGGGCAACGATGCTGGTGCCAGCAAAGGATCAAGGGTAGGTGAGTTTCATTCCAGTTTAAATTCCCCAGTAGAAGTATAGACCTCATATGTCTTATCTGTAATCGTTGTTTGCTGATTTACCAGTCACACAGTTTACTTGAGGTAACAATGCACAACATTAATTCATGTAGTCAGGGAAAGTATAATGATTTTGGGTCTATTTTATATTTATTTGTCTGTCTATCTCAAATAAAGAAGAAATACCCAACCAATCCTCAATCCAACCGGCTAGACCGGTCCCCACAGCCTCTTTTCCCCCCTCTGCTTCAGTGGTCTAAGCCTGCTGATGTTATCATGTCTAATACAATCCATTCACCTGCATTAGACATGAGGATGCCACGGGACATACCATAGCCTGGAGGGGGAGAGAGTCACTGCCGCAGGACTGAGGATCAGATGAGTATTTCCTCTTTTTCCCCCTCAGAGAAAATCAAGCACTTAACCCTTTCAGTGTGGGAGTAGCATGGAGTAATAAACTATAGTAATATTCAGAAATACATTAGAGGTTTCATATGCTGTGTTAGTCAGCTGAGACTATAGTGATTGGAAGCAATTCTCCTCCTTCCTGGCGTGGCCTCCTGCTGGATCTTAAAATAAAACAGCTTGGTGCCAATGCTGAGTTTTATTCTGCTGAACATGAATCCCAGGTGTAAAAACTTAAATGGTTCTCTTTGCCAGCACATGCAGAATCAATTACTTGATGTCATTCCTAGATACGGGAACACTGTATACTATTCTGAGCTGTAAAATAATGTTTTGCATGTGAGAATTCCATACTTGTCGTTTTTTTTTTTATGAATTACATACCGTCCACATATTGCCTGGCTTCATTTAAAGGGTTAGTTCACCTCTATAGTAAACATCACAGTGCAGCCAGGGGGCCCAGTAGGTTAGAAATCGTTGTTCTGTTGCTGAAATTCAGCTTCCCGCCATCTGCGGCTTTCACCTTGCAAAATTCCTATTTTGCTTGTAGAGTGAGGTCCCCTGCCACTCCTGTCCAGGCATACTGTTGGGCGCATTGAATTGTAGCGCATGTAGTTTGATCACCGGGCACTGAACTACAGTGCCAGATACACGGGCAAAGAAGGAAATGCAGCTCTGCTGGCGCATCTTTTGAAAACAGCCTTGAAATGCATTATAACCGAATGGAGGGATAAGCATTGATTTTTTTAAACAAATGACTTTGCACATGCTGATTGGAATCTATTGTAGAGATTCATTCACAAGTCACAAAGGTGGACTAGCCCTTGAAGTGTATGCCAGGGCAAAAAAGCAAAACAAAACAGTACATCTCTGTGATATATGCACATTTCCCCACAATTTAGCCCTTTAAAATCACAGCAAGAAATGCAGTGCACTCCTAACATCTTCTTTGTGCCGACAACACAATGATTTTACAGCACTGGAGTCACAACCAGTGTTGTCAGCCCTGCCTGCTGGACTACAGCACAATATACACCACCCCTCTCTGCCCCACTTCACATACACTGATTTCGTAACAAGAAAAACAGTGACTCAAAAGAACCTGCGTACACACTGTGGGTAGAGAAAGGGCTCCTGGGAGATGTAGTTCTGAGGGATGTGCCTACATCAATAGAAACTGACTTCCTAGCAGCTGCTCCTGCAAGAATTTTAAAAACCAGGTAATGACCATACAGGATGTAATACAAGCTCTTTCTCAATACAGGGGCAAGGTAAAATTAAAAAAAAAATGCTGGGACATGACGTGGAGGGGGAGAGAGAGGAAGTCTCAAGATACAGACAGTGATCACGACCAACTTGCTCACAGTTTAGATTTGTTTAATTCTTTATTTTTTCAAAAAATACCAAGAAAACAGCAATATGTGTAAAGAAGAAAATCAATATGAAGGATAAACAGAGAACAATATTCACCTTGTGCAGAACCTAATAGAACAGGGATACATGGGGCAGAGCAGGCAGTATATTGGACCACAAGGATTAAAAGGAGGGCCGGGTTGTCAACCAATTAGCCCAGCAGATCATGCGCTTGGTCCTTGTCTGAAACTAGCACTTGTGGGTAGGGCTGCAACAACTAATCGATGATAATCGATAAAGAGAATTCTTGTCAAGGATTCTCATTATCGATTAGTTGTTGCTGCCGTGCCCCCGCACCTCCGCGGCCTGCCGAGCCCCCGCACCTCCGCGGCCTGCCGAGCCCCCGCACCTCCGCGGCCTGCCGAGCCCCCGCACCTCCGCGGCCTGCCGAGCCCCCGCACCTCCGCGGCCTGCCGAGCCCCCGCACCTCCGCGGCCTGCCGAGCCCCCGCACCTCCGCGGCCTGCCGAGCCCCCGCACCTCCGCGGCCTGCCGAGCCCCCGCACCTCCGCGGCCTGCCGAGCCCCCGCACCTCCGCGGCCTGCCGTACCTCCGCGGCCTGCCCCCCTCACGGCCGGTGGTATAAAGCCGGCATCAAGTTTTCTTATCCAGCGGCCAGGAGAAATAGCCAGCCTGCTATTGGTTATTTTAAATTGCAATAGCAAGTTGGCTATTGTACCCGCCCACTGCTTGCTGCCAATCAGCAGAGAAGGACCTGAAGGAGAACTTTCTCCACTGCATGCTGTATTTACATTCAGCTGCCTAAGCTGATCGGTCCTGAAATGTCACTTCTATCTGACTTTGTGGAATGTCAGATCGCACCCACAAAGTCGGATAGAAGTGACATTTCAGGACGGATCAGCTGTTCCAGGGCAGATTGGTTCTCATGCACATACGATCTGCGATGCCAATCTGCCCTGGATCAGCTGGAATTCTTCACCTTTTGCCGGTCACATATTTTACCTCCGAAAAAGTGGGCTTGATTACGTTAAAATGTGTGACCACGTCACCGGTCACACTTTCTAACACAGTCACAAACTTTGATAGAACACAGGCTGTAGGAAGTACTTGCAGTGACCTTGTGAGGAACTGTGTGAAATGTGGCTGCAGTGGATTAAGTGAAAATAAATGGACTTTTCTGACTCTTGCACAGTTTACTGGATAGCCTTTGTTGTTCATTATTTGGTTTTACTTATGTGAAATTTTCCTACAGCAGCCCTAACCCCTTACTCCTATTCCTAAATATTGTTGGGTAGTTATATTGGAAAAATGCCATTTGCCTCTCACTAGGCAGAGTTGTAAAGGGCTGCAATGGAATCCTGCTCCTCCCTCTCCCAGTCTAACAGAGTTATTCACAAAAGGGGTGAAGAGTTTGGAGAAGGCAAGAGAAGTGAACAATCTAGGCCAGCGGTTCTCAACCTGTGGGTCGCAAGTCACTGTTGACTAGACATGTGCGATTCGTTTCGTTACGAATCGAAATTCGTACGAATTTTCCTGAAATTCCGAATTTCGGAGCATCCGAAATCCGAATGGCAGTTTCCGAATTATATCCGAAATACGAAATTCCGTTAACGAATTTCGGATCCGAATTTCTTTGAAACAGGAACTAATATTACCCCTGTAAATGAGGTTGAACAGCATGGCACGATTTTTTTTTTAATCCGAGATACGGATCCGCTGCTGACCTCTGCAGGAGCCGGGCGTCTAAGCAGTCCCGGGGCTGAGAAGGCTGCATGGAGGCAGAGCAGGCAAGCAGGTAGCAGGGGCTGGGGAGGGCTTGTATTCATGTGAGTGGTGCTTCTATTTTTAGTCCCAAGTCCAGCGCCTTACTAATTCTGGAGTCCAGCGCTCCGTTGGAGGGTCACCACAGCTTGCCAAATGTTACCAAGGGGTCCCGGCCCCGGAAAGGTTGAGAACCACTGATCTAGGCCAACATAGCTGAACTGGACAGTGAGCTGAATTGGAGAATTTTTCCAAATCAGCTACTTTGGCCTAGATTGTTCACTTCTCCTGCCTTCTCCAAACCCTTCACCCTTTTGTGAATAGCCCTGTGTGTGTGACTGTGGTTCTCCGGTGTAGAAGTACCTTCCGTATTCACTTACATTATGCAATTAACTGTTTTTTGCTTTTTTTTTACAATTTATTTAAGTAAATTCTTCTTTCTCTCTCACAGGACGGTCCTCATAAGATGGGCACATCATGTGCCCTAGACTGTGGGGCTGGCATAGGTCGCATCACCAAACGTCTCTTGCTGCCAATATTTAAAACCGTAGACATGGTCGACGTCACAGATGAGTTTCTAAGCAAAGCGAAGAGTTATCTTGGGGAAGACGGGAAGAGGATAGGCAACTTCTACTGCTCCGGGCTGCAGGAGTTTGCTCCAGAGCCAAACCGCTATGACGTCATTTGGATACAATGGGTGATAGGTGAGAAGGTCGTCTGATGTTATTAGATCTCATGCATTAAAACTGGTGACTGGGAGAAGTGACGGGGTTGTCTGTGGCAGCCAATCAGGTGACAGAATTATTTTCCAAGCTGCACTGAAAATATTGGCTTTCCACATCTTTTAAACTATAGTTGTCTCATATCTTGCCATGAGGGTTTGGCATGGAGTCCTCCAACTGCTGAGGAATATGCGGCATCCGTCAGCTGCAGAGCATGTGCAATCTATTTAGTATTTCCATGGTAACATGTACCATGTTAGCTGTAGATCCTGTCAGTAAGCACACTTCCTGTTGTAGGTTGACTACGCTAAACCTCTTCTTGCAGTTGGCAGTAGTGTTGTCAGCCTTCCATGTGAGTTTCCTCAGTTGGCCTTTTGGGCTGCGTATCTGATACCTAAGTAGCTCAATGACCAACTCAAGGAGCACGTATGGTAGGCTGACAACACTGCTACTAATTGAGCATAAGTCCATATGATGAGTTATATGCCAGTGTGTTTAAGTGGCAACGCGCATGCTCGTGGGGGACTTTATTTTTTTTTTTTTATTATTATTTTTAGATTTATTTAATTTTAAAAACTTATTTTTTTTTACTTTACTTTGATTGCTATCACATAGGGGGGTTTACAATCCCCCATGTGATAGCAGATGGTGGTGACAGGTACTCTTTAAGGTGATGCTGGGGGTCCAAAAGTTAGGTGCCAGTTTGGCTTCACATACTTATAAATGTATATAAGTGCAATCTTTTAACCCCTTCATGACCGAGGCCTTTTTTTTCATTTTTTTTTGCACCCATGTTATATTCCACATTTTAGGACTGAAAAGTACTTAAAATCGCGAGAATCGCTTCTATTGTAAAGCCGATTGTCAGCTTTACAAGATTAAACAGAGTCCCGGCGGCTTTGTCTGCTTAAATAGCCCTGATGCTGGCGACGTCAGTCGCGAAGGGATTAACATATCCCAAGACTACCCCACCGATAAAAAAAGAATAACTGCTGTGTTAAAGGAGAACTATGAGGGGGGTGCTTTTCACTCACCTCATAGTTCTAGCCGACCTGTGACAATGAGACTGTCACAGGTCGACTCAGTAGATCGGGAAGTGAACACATACCGGCGTTCGCTCACCTCTTGATCCTGTCACGGAGAGCCGTGACAGGGGAGGGACTGGATTCCCCGATCCTCCAGCGCTGACTGGTGGAACGGACGGGGGAGGGGGTGGGTACAGCTGGCTCTGTCTCTAGATAGGCAGAGCCAGCTGTCACTCACGCAGCTGGGCGGATCCAGACAGAGTTGTCGGGATCCGCTCCGGCTGCGGTGTCTCAGTATACTGCGAGCTGTAGCTCACGATATACTGAGCTTTGGGGGATGGGAGGACGCTAGTTTGTGTCCTCCCGTTACCCTTAGGAGAACTATGGGGAAAAACCCTGACCCCATAGTTCTCCTTTAATGCTATTGACAGGCTGCATCGTATATATGTCCTTTTTTTGCTTTTGCCCACGGGACCGCTTTAGTTGTCATTGTTTAGTTGCACATTTGCTAATGGTCATCATCTTGGTGCAGGACATCTGACAGACAGCGACCTGGTGGACTTCTTAAAGCGCTGCAAAGCTGGCCTAAGACCCAACGGCATAATTGTCATCAAGGACAACATGGCCACAGAAGGCGTCATTATGGACGACGTGGACAGCAGCATCTGCAGAGACCTGGACGTGGTATGCAGAGTCATCAGACAGGCCGGCCTCTCCGTCCTGGCCCAAGAGCGACAGGAGAACTTCCCTGATGAAATCTATCACGTCTACTCCTTTGCCATGAGATAAAAGAAACGGCACGGGCTGCCCGTCAAGTCCTAACCATGACCCGTCCACAGTAGACTGCTTTTCCAGGAAAGCTTGTTTGTGAGCATGCTGAGTTTTAGAAACTGGACTACGGGAAGAAGGAAACTTGCAGAGTGCACATTGGCTGCAGAGGGGGCGATTTTGTTCGAGAATGAAGCCCATTGGGAGAGGGTGACCGCTGGAGAGACACAGGCCACGGTGAGGTCACGGAACAGCTCATCGATTGCAGACAGCCATATGTATCTGATAGCACGGACGGGGGGAAACAAAATCTGCCAAAATGCACATACTAGGTATAAAGGCCAAATAAATGTTTTTCAGACAGGCCGCTGACACAGCCAAGTGCTGGTGTTTTGATTAGAAATTGAAAAAAGGAGAACCAGCTTCCAAAACCATTAGAGTGGAACTGCAGACAAACAGTTTGTTGGATGACATTGAAGGGTGAAAGGGGTTAGGTCAGGGATGTCCAAACTGCGGCCCTCCAGCTGTGGTGGAACTACGAATCCCATGAGGCTTTGCAAGATTGTCACAGACATGACTCCCGGAGAGAGATGCATCATGGGATTTGTAGTTTCACCACAGCTGGAGGACCGGAGTCTGGACATCCCTGGGTTAGGTCTTCTGTTGGGGTTTTTATGACTGCGTCCTTGTTTGGAAGATTTTCCCTTCCTTCTTGTCTTTTTGACAATACCGGTGAGGGGAAATCTCCCCAGCAGGCAATAAACTCCAAGGACATGCTGGAAGGTTAATTGGCTCCTCTCTAAAAAAAAAAAAATTGGCCCTCCTATGTATGCATGTGAGATAGGGACCTTAGATTGTAAGCTCCTTGAGGGCAGGGACTGATGTGCATGTGCAACTACGTAAAGTGCTGCGTAAAATGTCGGCGCTATATAAATACCTGTAATAATATCTCGAGGAGTGTAACCCTTCACAGACCTACTGTAAAACGGTACTTTCATCGCTTCCGTATTCCCCTCGGTTCCAGGCCAGTGACCGAACAGGATGTAAGGGAAACTGTCCTCAATAACTTGATCCCTGTTTACATTATCCAAAACAAGATTCGTCTGGAGTTCCACCTAAAGAATCTCCGAGCATTCTATTGGAATAGGTCATTAGTAGGAATGCACAGATACTTTTCGAGTACCAATGCTGATACTTGGCATTTTCATGAGAACTACCAGGGTTGCAGCGGTTGTAGCTGGGACCTGGCTCTGGCACTCCACCACTGTCCTGAAATCATTAGTCTGTATTGTTTTAGAAAAACTGTCACATGACAATAAACAAAAATGTATCAGTACTTGTATCTGTGAGGACTTGGGCAAGTATCAGTACTCGTACTCGCAAAACTGGTATCGGTGCATCCCTTATATATGTTTATAAAAACAAAGTCATACATTTAGGGCCAGTTCACACCATATGTAGTTGTGATGCAGTCCGTTTATTTTAACTGCTGCAGTCAAAATACATCCCAATGCTTTCCTATGGACTTTCTTGTGCCTAATTCACACCATTGCAGTCCGTTCAGATGCAGTCAGAAAAAGTACTGCTTGTCCTATTTTACCTGCATCAAAACGCACTAAACCACAACGTAACGCATACAAAAAATAAACAGAATTGATTGTGGCATCACGCAGGGGAAAAAAAGCGCTTCAAAACGGATCGCAATGCAACTGCAGTTGTGATGCAGTTTCATTCATAGTGCTTGCAGCATTTTGATCGCACCGCACAAGATCGTGCCTTGCGATCCCGTGCGGCGGATCAGGTGGCTACGGCGCCATTCACTTGAATGGCCCGCCACGCCCCCTCCCGCCCCACTAAAAAGTGAGCCGGCCGCAATGCGAGTCAGTGCGTTCTGTCCAAAATCGGGCCGGAACGCACTGCATCTAGTGTGACTGAGCCCTAACTTTTGAATTTGTCTCTAGTCTAGTCTTGGAGTTGGAAAAGTATCTGTACTTGTCCTTGTTCCGAGTACTGTACTTGGTATCGGTGCATCCCTGGTATTTACTTGTGTCCGCATCCTTTTTTAATGTTTGGAAGTGAAGACAAAGTTCCACAGAGTTTGGAGTGTGTTCAGAAAAAAAATGAAACCTTCCTGTAAAACCATGCTTTAAGTGTGCTTTGGACGCATACAGGCTATTGCACATAATGCCATTCGATTCAGCAAGGGAACCAACTACCTCAGAACTAGCCAGTTATTTTAAAAAAAACGTGAAAAGAGCGCCATGCAGTCACCCATAGCAGTATGAACTCAGGCCGTGCTGGTGGCACTAAAGGAAGGCAAATCTTGGAAGCGTCTTCCCAGCCCAATTTGTCTTGTATAGAGTGCGTTACTTTTTTCGTGTGTCACTGGGACAGCAAATGAGGGAAAATTTCCCCAATCAAGGCTTCTGAACTCCAGGCACAAAAACCTTGAATTTCAATATATTACTCAATAACCACAAAGGTTCTAAATCCGCGTTGTGCGCATCAAATGCCTTTGCAAATCCATGTATTGCCTTGTAAGAGTAGCAGTGACATCAGCAAAGAGCTGCGGAAGGGACCCAGCAGGCTCCACCCCCTTGAGCAGGGGTGGCGAACCTTGGCACTCCAGCTGTTTTGGAACTACAAGTCCCATGAGGCATTGCAAGGCTCTGACAGCCACAGACAACTCCCAAGGCAGATGCATGTTGGGATTTGTAGTTGTGGAACAGCTGGAGTGCCAAGGTTCGCCACCACTGCCCTAGAGGCTGGAGGCTTAGAACTAGAGGAGGGGATGGATAAAAGACCAGTCTCCCCGCACAAGAAAAGAGAGCAACACTGACCGGTCTTCATTACAGGAAGCTCCTGCACAGCGGCGAAGTACAGGAGTTGTTTAATGACGGATAACTGCACAGATCTGGAAGACCTCAAGATTCAAGTAAGAAAGCTCACACCTCTTGGACAATAATTGTTTATTCCAGATTGTAGCTGGAAATTTTTTTTTTATTTGCCGTCTGTCCCCCATTGGAGAGATTTCTTCTCATTTAACTGCTGATTTCAGGTTTGCAATTACCTGCTGGGAACTGATTCTCAGCCTTCAATCCAGGTACCTGATGAACAAATGCCTGATGCAAGAAATCTAATCCATATTTACTAATGACTTGTGTCCTCTAAAATTCTGTAAAGTGCACCTGTCACAAGAGAAATATATGGGCTCTCTAAGCATGTGCTTGTGTTGTCTCGTAGCGCTGAATACCTGATTTTGAAGTGCTAAAGAAAAGTAAATGCTTCAAAAATGAAGTTTTGTGAAAGGTAACCTGAGTGTCGACAGAGGGCAAGCACTGGAATCCGTTCTTTAGGGCCTGTTCACACCATAGCGTGCTAAATGCACAGGATATATGTGTTGAGCGCATTGCACTGCACACTAGGTGCACTGGCACGTTGCTATTCATGTGAATGGCAGCCCTGCGCACCTCCTGGTGGGCGCGTGTTGCTGCACAACATGTGGTACCTCAATACCTTGCGGTGCAGTGTAACAAATACATTACTTTTCTTCATCGCAACACATGGTATTGCGGTACCGTGCATTGCTGTGCTGCAATACATGCCCACTGTATCAAATGAATGGCAACGCACCCGAGTACTTAGCGTGCACTAAACATACAGATCCGATGTGTTTAATGCAGCAATAGGGCGCAAACGGGCCCCAAATCCATTGCCTTACTGTAATGAGATGATGCGTGGACCTATATGGGTTGGACTTGATGTATTTATTCAACCCCAAATACTATGTAATTCTGGGCAGAATAAAACTTAACCCTTGCATTGGGTCTACAAGGGGTTAAAGGAGAACTATGAGGCGAGTGAAAATCACTCAGCCTCGTAGTTCTAGCCAATCTGTGACAATGAAACTTTCACACGTCGACTAAATAGATCGGGAAGTGAGTGAACACATACCGGCGTTCGCTCACTTCTCAATCTTGTCCCTGCAGAGAGCCATGACTGTCACTCACGGCTCCCTGCAGGGATTCCCCCTCCCCTGTCTGATCCTCCAGCGCTGACGGAACGCGCTGGAGGATCTCTTCTCATGCTGGGGAGAACTTCCGCTTTGCAGCTGACTGCCTCTTCTCTGGAATGTTACATGGTGTCTGTGTGCGCACTGCCGACCTGAGCCAGGACTACAGGATGACATCCTCTCGACATCCACATCCCCGCCCACTTTAGATTGGCAACAGCTGCTGCTGTTCAGTCTTCACACAGTACACAATGCAATGAATAGGTTGTTTATGAAAAAACATAAGCAATAAAGTTTGTTTAAAAAAAACAACCTTGCTCTGATTAGGAGAATGGATCAGACACGAACCCAGCAGAAAAGAGTAAAACAACGGCACATGCAGGCAGCAGCTGTTGCCAATCTATAGTGGGCGGGGATGTGGATGTCGGGAGGACGTCATCCTGTAGTCCTGGCTCAGGTCGGCAGCGCGCACTCAGACCCCATGTAACATTCCAGAGAAGAGGCAGTCAGCTGCAAAGCGGAAGTTCTCCCCAGCATGAGAAGAGCTACAGATTTAAAAGGAAGAGCAGCAAAGAGAAGGGAAACAACCATGGATTACAGTAAGGCACATATTACAGGAGGGTTGCACCGATATCGAGTATTTGGGCGAGTACTCGCCCAAATGCTCCGATGCCTAGCCCGAGTATCAGGAAGCTGGGCAGCGTGTCATTACACGCTGCCCGGTTTCCTGATTTGCCGGGAAGCGGCTCCATGCTCCCTCGTCACTTGTGATGAGAGAGCATGGAGCCGACTTCCCGACCAATCAGGAAGGCGGGCAGCGTGTAATGACGCAGCGCCTGGCATTCTGATTGGCCGGGAGGCCGGCTCCATGCCCCCTCGTCACCTCATGACAAGGGAGCATGGAGCCGGCCCCCCGGCCAATCAGAAAGCAGGGCGCCGTGTCATTACACGGCGCCCGGCTTCCATGATTGGCCAGCAAGTCCGCTCCGGCTGGGTACTGGCGGAAGGCTGCTCCTGGCTGCAGAGGCCATGGTGGCGATAGGCTGGACACGTGAGAGGGGACAGACTTCCTTGTTAATCGGGAAGCCGGGTGGCGAGTCTTTACACGCTGCCCGGCTAATCGGGAAGCCAGGTCATTACACGCCACCTGGCTTCCTGAATGGGACTTTTGGGTAATCGGTATCGGCGAGTACCAAAAAAAACTATCGGTACTCCGTACCAAAATACTGGTATCGGTGCATCCCTACATTACAGTATTGTTTTATGTTAAAAAATCTGAGGGTTTAATGTCACGTTAAAGTCATATTCTAATATAAATCGGGGTTTTTCATTAAAATAATCACCGGTGATCCTGCCATGAAGGTCATTGTCCAGGCACTTCCTGACATATGGTGATAAAGCTCTGTGTCTCCATCCTGTTTCTGGTGAAGACTACAAGCGGCTGTTTGAACATACATGATGCAGGCATGGTCTTATGTTGTCACCATCAGGAAACCCATCCTGAGAAATGCCATGGAAGATCCAGGAGATCGGTAGCACTGAGATGCAATGAAAGAGAAGAAGAAAAGCCTTATAAAAAAACACGGCATTTCATTATTATATGCAGATCTTTAGAAAACTCAATGCCATTCAGTTAGGGTTTAAATGTACAGATATTCCTCACTGTACGACTTACCTGCTTTGCAACCACTCGCACTTACGAGCAGTGGCAGCGTGGTCGTAAGCAGCGGCAGTGCAGGGAACGTGGCAGCGGCAGTGCGACGTCTCGCCGGCGGAAGTTCTGTACTCCGTTCTCCACTGTGGGTCTCGGTAAGTACTTTATTGACCGATTTGCAGTACACTGTTCGGTACTGTACATCTGCAACACTATACAGTACTGTACTAATGCAGTACAGTATTGTATACAGTTCCTCGCTTAACGACCAATTCGTTTAACGACCTGGTCGTAGGAACGGAACCCCATCGTTAAGTGAGGAATACCTGTACTTAAATATTGGAGTGCCTGTCCTGCTGTGTCATATCCATAAGTCCCGGATAACTGTTAGGCCTTGTTCACACCAAATGCAGAGCAGATCCGGTCAGGTTTCTGCACACGCACGGTAGTCTTTTAGATGCGTTTTTGGCTTAAATTTTTTTTTTTAAGTTTAAAATGGGCTTTCAGTGCGTTCCAGGCATTTGCATGCGTTTTTGATGCGTTTGCAGATCCAGAGCAGGTAAAATAGCGCCTGCTGCAGTTTTTTCACCTGCTATGGAACTGCAAGCTGCCATGTGAACTGGAGCAAAAAATACCATCGGAATGCATTGGATGCAGTTTTGAGCCGGTCTGCAACTGCTCTGCGCTTGGTGTGAACGAGGCCTTATGAAGAGCATTGCGTGAGCTTGTTTCTCCTGGTCACAGTTTCCTCATCCCCAGGATAGAGTAGAAGATGTGTCCTTCTGCTCATCCTTTGTGGAATCTGGAGTGCCTGCATTCACTGTAGAAGTAGCTTGAGTGTGTGCCAAATGCGTGTGCCATTGTATATTTTAGGGGCCATCACATACTTCAAATGGGCCTCGTGTTCCGAAGTGTCACTTGCCTACAGCAACCAATTAAGTGGCAGCTGTCAACGCTTAGGACGTGTTAGAAAATGTCAGAAGCTTGCCTTTTTTTTTTTCAAAGTCCCCCGATACTCTTTTTTTCAGACACTCTAATAAATGTGGCCCAAAAGAAAACCTGTCTCTGGACTAAGTTTCTGATGCTAAAGCAACCGAGAGCCTGACTGTCGGGTTCAACCAACAAAACGGTTCCTTCTGTCCGGTATCTTTGATACAATGCCTACAAACAAGTGTTAAGTTTTCTTGTGTTATTGTCCAACTTTGAATCACAGTAACAGTTGACATTTTTTACCCCCGATCAACAGAAATATTTTCATGTCAAAGTGGAAACAGATCTCTGCACAATGACTTTAATGAAAAAAAAACCCTCACAAAATAATCTAAATATGATTCACTAAAGTCATCTCTCGTACGGCCAATTCTAGAGGTGCACCGAAATAGAAAATTCAACACCAAACCGAAACCTAATTTTTTTTTTCATTTTCCCAATTTTTTATATTTATTAATTTTTTTATTAAATATTTTTATTTTAGGAGCTTCGGGGAAATATTGGGGGGTCTAAACAGATCCCTGATATTTCCCTTTTAAAATAGAAAAAGAGATTGGGGACACAAAGTCCTCCATCTCTTTTCCTGCAGCCCCTGTTATAAACAAACAGGAATCCTCTATACTGAGTGTTCCTGTTCATTCATAACATGGGGACAGAGTATGTTTACTATAACTACAACTATGAGTGAACAGGAAGTGATGAACACTCCCATTCATTATTGAGGATATAGTAAAACATACCATGTCCTCAATTATGTACACACACACACATACCTACATATACACACACACTACCTGAACTTTTTATGAATATACAGAACATAATAATATTCATGTACGTTGTATATCCCTGATCTGTTTAGGGTTTATTGGTCATCCTATGTTTATTTGTTCTGTGTTCTAGTTATCAGGATACATTCTTTACTCCCAGGTCCAACATTTATGTCACCCCTCCCCCCCCCTCCCTAACAACTTTCTCTTGCTTTAAGTGGTAAACGTTGTCATGTTGATTAGTATTGCTTCTGACCTGAAGGAGAGAGGTTAACTCTCGAAAGCTTGTCTTTTATATATTTTGTTAGTCCAATAAGAAAGGTATCAT
>NW_017306937.1:546834-549541 GCF_000935625.1 Nanorana parkeri
TATAAAAATAAATAACATGCTGATGCTGCTAAATTTTGAAGTGGCCATCCAGGCTTCAATTACTTCTGGTTACGAGAGGCTTAATCTAAAGAAGATTGTACAAACAGATTGTAAGGCCAGCATAAGAATCCCTGTGTAGCACCAGACCCAAACCCCAGTCAGTGAACTAAAAACGGTCTTTCCAGCAGCACAAGGCAGCTGATTGGCCTCTGCAGTTCTTACAATAGGTAATCCATGTCTAAACCTGACAGCTATGGCTTCCTCACTCCCTGGCTTGAAAAAGAAGACGTGCTCTTCGAAACGCGTAGCCGCTTTGCTCTGCCACATCACATCGTATATACCTCCGTTCCTTTACCCTCCACCGGCTTCATCCCTTAGACATACCGCTCACTGTCCCGGGTCCACTGCTCGTGCCCTCGAGCGGTGTAGTCTCATCACGCCCCCCGGCTCTCCTAGCCGCAGCGTCCATCTCCAGGCAACCACTCCAAACAGCTGCTTTCCCCCTGACACCCGCCGCTTGTCAGCGAGCGACTCAGTCTCCGCCCCCGATCCTCCCAGCGTCCAGGCTCACAGCCACTGTCCTCATCCAGCCGCCTGTCACAATTCTGCAGGCTGCCCCACACAGCTCAGCACCCGAGCTATAGCCCACATTTCTGTCCACATCCACCAAGTCCTCTTCTCACTGTGCAATCAGCATTTCTCCCCCCTACCCAATACCGCTGCCACACACAGCATCTGGACACAGGCTCCCACTGACACAGAGCCCCCCTCAGGTCCCCACGGCACCCACACACCCCCATCTGCGTTCACACATTTTGGAGTACCCCTCACTCCCACCAACCAAGACACAGCATCTTGACACAGGCTCCCACTGACCCAGAGCCCCCCTCAGGTCCCCACGGCACCCACACACCCCCATCTGCGTTCACACATTTTGGAGTACCCCTCACTCCCACCAACCAAGGATGCCCATCCATCCACCCCTCGCCGATGATAACGCGCCAACATCCACTTCTTGGTAAGTTTTAAATTCCCTTCCAGGGTTTTACCCAGTCATATGGTTGTAGCGCTTCTGTACCCCTTTTCTCTATATGGATGCAGATCAACAGCTCATTGTAGGACAGCAACAAACACACCAAGGTGGCCCTTGTGCAATTGCATCTCCCATCCTGACCATTCAATACCCAAACAGAATTCTGTCCGCCCTGATAGGAGCCCATACAAAATAGCAGTGGGAGTTCAGTAAACATTTACTAAGGACTGTCCATTTTTATTCAATTCTGCCTTATTGCAAGCATTGATAAAAATCCTAGGTATGTGTTCGGGATCATGAGTCTTGTACTCGCGTACCTTCATATAATCAACTTACCACTTTCAAAGGCATTAATAAATACAAATGATTTCCATGTCTTGCATTTCATGTACAGCTGTCATGTCAGGTTTACCACTGGAGGTGACATATACAAATGTTAATGGAAAACACTGATACATGTATAAATGCCCTACAGGAAGTTACTGTTTACTAGAATAAATATGGTCCCCGTGAGGTTTGGCTATGCGGGAATGTGACACATGCAATGCCAGCAGACAGGCACGGGTGAAATGGATCAGCCTTAACAAAAAAACATTACGTCACAAACACATGAGAGAGATCCACAGGAAGGGGGAAGTCTCTGTGTTACAGGAGCCAAAATGGTTATGTTGTTTCACCAACATACGGAAACATGAATGGGTAGCGCAAGCTTGGACTGCCTGTCAGTCTCCAAAGCATGCTGGGAGTTGGACCTCCACACAGTGCCCAAGCTTGGCATGGAGTCTTTTACAGACCAGGGCTCTTCATCAGACTGCTATAAATCGTCCTCAAAGGTGGCAGTGGGGTGAATGAGGAGGTACCATTTCAACCTGTCTGGAAGGGGAAGAGCTTTCACTTTGACATCTACAGGCCACGGCCTGAGCCTCTGGCGAATGAGGACCCTGCACAGGTGCTTTAGGGAAGGAGGCGACTGCTCCAGTTGTTTCAGGGACTGGTATAGGGCAGTCACTCGATCAGCATGGACGCTGCAGCTTGCTAGGTTTACTTCAAAGTTCCTGGGTAGTGAGATGCAAGGGGACTGGGCTATCATGAGGTCCAGCACACTTTCTGCTTTATTTAGCAGTTCCGCAGAGTCACAGTCCTCACAGCTGCCCAGGTAAGAACACAGCTTATCGAACATGATGTGGAAACCTGACCAGCAGGAAGGGCCGTGCTGAGAGCAGTTGTAGGAGGCGCCAGACTCCAGCAGAAAGCGCAAGAGTGGGAAGTGGAGCTTGAAACTCTTCAGGCACGTGTGAGTAAGGGACTCGTGGGATGGACACTCGCTGGGGTCAGCCCCG
This sequence comes from Nanorana parkeri, assembly GCF_000935625.1. Lineage (NCBI taxonomy): Eukaryota > Metazoa > Chordata > Amphibia > Anura > Dicroglossidae > Nanorana > Nanorana parkeri. The sequence goes on from NW_017306937.1 coordinate 549,208, forward strand.
TGGGCCATTAGCAGCCGGCTGACCTGGAAGCAGAAGCGATTGATCAGCTTGGCTTCTTCTATGTCAGATCCTATGGTCTCTCCTAACAGGAAAATGATGCTGGAGAACACCGTGTCGCAGTCCTTCGTGGTGGCCTTTACATCGGCACCTGCAAAGATAAAGCACTATGAGGAAAAACAATCAGCAGCCAGAATCATTTATATCGACCTCTGGCCCTGATGGAGCTTGCCATCTACCATTCCTATAATCCCTCAATTTATTGGGACACTTTACCACTATCTTAACCCCATCCTTCCAGGCTGTACAAAAAGACTGCACAGAAATTGAGTTTCTC
>NW_017306937.1:549573-559451 GCF_000935625.1 Nanorana parkeri
TTTGTCTTTTCAATATATTTGGACTTCTACTTTAAAATAAGGAGGTTGGGAAAATTACTATCGAGAACCAGTTAACATTTGACCCTCTATTCCATGAGGTGGGAGAAAAGCCAATATACAGTCCAGTGTCTAACACTTGCTATGATAAGTTAATATATAGTCCAATGTCTATGGGGTCCATTCACTAAGATGCCATAGGCAGCCGAGTGAAAGACCGACCTGAAGTGAGCCGAACGCTGTTCGGCTATTCACTTCAGGCTGGTACGGCTGACTTCAGTCAGCCGTACATCGGGTGGCTTTGGGTCGGCCGAACATGCTCAGCATGTTCGGCCGACCCGAAGTGCAGGAGGAGTTCGACTCAGCATCTGGATCGGCTAAGCCGAAACTCCCGCAGGTTCTCGCTGCTGTTCGGTCTATTCTTATAGATGCTGAACAGCAGTGAGTGAATAGCCGAATGCTGCTGAGCGGCATTCGGCTCGGCTGTTCTGCTCGGTCCCTCAGAGGTATTGCATCGTGAATAGACCCCTAGGTGTCTGTCCCCTCCTTACATCATGCTGACCGACAGTGAAGAAGAGCAGCGATAGATGCTACTGCTTAAAGAAACGCAGTATATTTCCTGGTTCAGATCCTGTCAGCTATGACAGGCTGGGATCAGGAATCTTTGCAGGGAAATTCCCTGACATCTCAGCAGCCACAACATCTAGGGCAAAGGGCCTCAATCATGAGCCACTTACCTTCTTCCAGCAGCAGTCTGATATTTTCAGTGTTGTGGATCTGAACTCCATCGCTGCTGGCCAGGGCATGTAGCAGTGCCGTCTTACCTGGGAAAAGCCAACAAACATGTAGGCCAAAGAATTAAAACTATAAAATAACAGGCATTTAGAATATAAAAAATAAATTTAAAAAATCAGCATAATGAAAAACAGCCAAATGCTAACAAACTTTATTGGTAGCTGTAAGGCACATACATGGCCTTCTCTCTGTTGGTAAATAAGAGCCTATGGGTAAGTCATTGTGCTCCTCTTTGGTTCATGAGTCAGGGGGTCCAAATCATGACCATTACGTCTCAAAATTTACCCTCAGTGCACTCAGATTCCATGCTGCCTTTCCATAGCATAGGATGATTAGAGCCCAGGGTGGCCAATAACGGTCAGAACAGGAAGCGTAAATTCCAGGGGCAACAGAGCAGACCGACTGAATTATGCTCTCACACATCAGGATTGTCCACAATGAGGTTGTAGGGCTGCAGCTAACGATTATTTTCAAAATCGATTAGTTAGCCGATTAAGTTCGATTAATCGGATTTAAAAAAAAAAAAAATGGCTCCAGTGATGGGACTACTAGTGTGTATTGGGATTGCAGTCCATCACAGGAGCAAGCGTGGAGCGGTGGAAGTGAAAAGAAAAGTGCGGTGTGCCATATAGTACATTATACAGCGCAATGCAGACCACCACCAGCTATAGAGAATACAACAAATCCCGACAATAATACATTATAGTATAATGTACTATTGCTGGGATTTGTTGTATTCCTCTACATCTGGTGTTGTTCTGCATTGCGCTGTATAATGTACTATTGCTGGCATGTGTTGTAGTCCTCTATAGCTGGTGTTATTTTGCATTGCGCTGTATAATTATACGGCGCAATGCAGAATACCACCAGCTATATAGGAATACAAATTCCAGCAATACATTATACATACAGTGTATAATGTATTGCTGGGATTTGTAGTCCTCTATAGCTGATGGTACATTCTCTTTTCTTATGAGTTTTTGAAGCTACTTTCATAACAAAGTGGTTTTGGGTTTTGAAAATAAATTGAAGCTGCATGCTACAAAGCTGAATTTAAGAAATTACTACAAATAAATGGTATTTGTTCTGTGTGCAAACATTTCCAATCACTTCCATCTCAGACTGGCAGCATTGTCATCACTGACCATTTTTGTCAGCCGCATTCACATTGGCGCCGAGGTCCAGTAGTCGCTGAAGGCAAGACAGTCTCTCTGGCTCTTCGCTCGCCAAATCCAGAGGGCTACTCTCATGAATCTGAAACCAAAAGAATATTTATATGTCAGGTCCCCAGACAGCAAGCACATATACTGAAGGAATCCTTCCCTCCAGTGTAAGTATTATGTATGCACTCCCTACTGGAAGACCTAATGAACTAAAGGTTTGATCTGTGTGAGCTACCCTAGACCTCTGCTGTGCAGATCTCTCAGATTCAGACTGTGAAGTGCCAACCTCATTCTCCAAAGGCAGTGTGAAATCAGCAGGTCATGAGTCCAGAAGAAGGATGGCCAGGATTCGTGGTGCGGCCTACAGTTGCTTCCATGTCGGTCCCAAAGCAGGTGTATAAAGCATTTTGACTATTGCACAAATATTGTATTGTGACAACTGTATGGGGTTAATCATTTTACATTTTTTACTACATTTAAATGAATACGCTGACCAGCATTTTTATTTTTAGTGTTTTCTGTATATACTATTGAATCTACTGGCCAATAATTTGTGAGGGGAAAATTAAAAAAAGATTCCTTTACTTCCACGTGTGTCCAATTTTTCTATTCCCAGTTGCCCTCTGCTGGCGCTTCCCCGGCCTCTACATCAATGATGGCATCTCCACATATGTAAACAAACGACGCTGACCCTGTATTTGAGAACTGTTGTGCTGTAAGCTAATAAAATCATTGCCCAGATGAGCCAATAATATCTACAAACAAAGCACTATTATATTTACTATTACAGCGTTTGCTATGATGACAGGGTCTCTTTAAGTGATGCTGGAGATTTACTTGCAATACAGCTAGGTGAAAAATATATATAAAATAACAGATTATGTCTTACACGATCCCTCTTGTTAATATCAGCTCCATTCTGCACCAACAGCTCCACCATGTCAGGCTGGTTCCTCAGGACTGCGATGTGTAGTGCTGTGTAATACGTCACTGGATCTGGAAGAGGACACAACAGTAAGAAAAGCTAAAACTACCAGTATATGGGACCAACCTGCCTTTAATGTAAGTCACTATGTACGAGAACTGCTTCAGCCATCAATAAATCTGCATTGAAGAGAACCTGTACCTGTATACGTAAAGTGATACATGACATTGTACTGAAGTATTCTTTGTGGCCTTCTTATCCTCTCTCGCCATTCTGAGCTGAAGGGGAGATATAAATATATACACTACATTGCCAAAAGTATTGGGACACCCCTCCAAATCATTAGCTTCAGATGTTCTAATCTCCTCCATGGCCACAGGTGTATAAAATCACGCACCTCGGCATGCAGACGCTTCTATAAACATTTGTGAAAGAATGGGTCGCTCTCAGGAGCTCAGTGAATTCAAGCGTGGCACCGTGATAGGTTGTCACCTGTGCAGTAAGTCCATCCGTGACATTTCCTTGCTACTAAATATTCGCGCTCACCTGTTACTGGTATTATAACAAAGTGGAAGCAACTGGGAACAACAGCAACTCAGCCACGAAGTGGTAGGCCATGAAAAAGGACAGAGCGTCACCCCGCTCTGTCCTTTTAGTGCGCAGAAGTGCCAACTGTCCACAGAGTTAATAGCTACAGACCTCCAAACTTCGTGTGGCCTTCAGATTTGGCACAACAACAGTGCGTAGAGAGCTTCATGGAATGGGTTTCCATGGCCGAGCAGCTGCATCCAAGCCTTACATCACCAAGTGCAACACACTTTAGAGAAGTGGAGACGTGTTCTCTGGAGTGAAGAGTCACGCTTCTCTGTCTGGCAATCCGATGGACGTGTCTGGGTTTGGCTGTTGCTAGGAGAACGGTACTTGCCTGACTGCATTGTGCCAAGTGTAAAGTTTGGTGGAGGGGGATTATGGTGTGGTGCTGTTTTTCAGGGGTTGGGCTCGGCCCCTTAGTTCCAATGAAGGGAACTCTTAAGGCATCAGCATACCAAGACATTTTGGACATTTCATGCTCCCAACTTTGTGGGAACAGTTTGGGGATGGTCCCTTCCTGTTCCAACATGACTGCACACCAGTGCACAAAGCAAGGTCCATAAAGACATGGATGAGCGAGTTTGGGGTGGAGGAACTTGACTGGCCTGCACAGAGTCCTGACCTCAACCCGATAGAACACCTTTGGGATGAAATAGAGCGGAGACTGCGAGCCCGGCCTTCTCCTCCAACATCAGTACCTGACCTCACAAATGTGCTTCTGGAAGAATGGTCAAACATTCCCATAGACACACTCCTAAACCTTGTGGACTCCTTCCCAAAAGAGTTGAAGCTGTTATAGTGGCAAAGGGTGGGCCAACTCAATATTGAACCCTACGGACTAAGACTGGGATGCCATTAAAGTTCATGATAGATAGATAGATACCCTGTTTCCCCAAAAATACGACCTACCCCGAAAATAAGACTTGGTACTATTTTTGGGAATTAATAAAATATAAGACCTACCCCGAAAATAAGACCTAGTTGTGACCATTCCCAGGGCCGGTGGTGGCATAAGGGGTAACTTGAAGAGCTGCAGGCGAGATGGGAGAGAAATCAGCCGTGCCAACAAAGCCAGCGCTAGAGGAAGCGAGGCGGCACCGGAGAGAGCAGAGCCACATAAGCCGATGCCTACTCTATAGCGCCGTCTCCTGTCACAGGCCGAGTGATACCAAATGCCCTCCGCCTGTGAGGAATCGATAGTGAAAGTGCGCTTCGCTCATTTTGGCCAGCGATTGGTTACTAAATTGCTCTTGGAAAGGTACGGCACCCCTGATTGCTCTGATCACCCTATTCTTAACTTTGCCATTTTGGATTATTTAATTTGGATTTGCATTAACTTTGAATTGTTCTTACATTAAAAAAAAAAAAAATAAGACCTTCCCCCGAAAATAAGACCTAGTGTGTTTTTCTTAGCCAAAAAAAATATAAGACAATGTCTTATTTTCGGGGAAACACGGTAGATAGATAGATAGATATTCTACACTACATCTGCATGGATAGAGACAAGGGTGCCACTTCCTCCAACTCTACAGGTGTCAGTGGGTTGGTAAGACAAGATGCTCCTGATGGACCCACTTCACCCTCTCCTTATTGTCCATTAAAGTTCATGTGCGTGTAAAGGCAGGCGTCCCAATACTTTTGGCAATATAGAGTATGTGCAAATCTAAAAGAATGCAAATATAAGCTTTCACATTTTCCTTTCTGCTGCTGTCCCCCGAGAACTGTTATAGGATTCTAAATTATTCCGCCAGTTTACATTTCCTATGTAAACCTCAAAAAACAACCCAATTGCAAAGGCAAGTTTCTACTTATAGGTGTGGGGACATGACAACAGAGTTACAGTATTAACAAAATGCAAGAAAGAACATCTTTCCACAATTGCCTGCTAGTGTTTCACTGAAAATCCGCCAGACTAAGATTACTAAAACAGGATGCCAGCTGGGTGTAAGAAAATACTTCAACAAATGTATCTGTGCTTGGTATAATAAGCTCTTTTACTGTATATCAGTCAGCATCCAATGAATGCTTTATGGCCATTCCTCTTTCACATTAAAGCAGTCAAGATATCTGAGCTTATCCCAGTTTCCCAGTGACTTGCTCTAATATGATCCATTACTTGTTTTGAGTCAGTGGGAGCAGATGTTGGGAAGGATTGGGGGAAGACACTGAACCAAATGTTCTTTTATTTTTCATGGCTAGGAAAGATGCTTCATCATCATGCGTCAATCTGACTTGAAAATAGATAAATACCTCCCGCAGAGTGTAACTACTTACCCTCAAAGTTGAGATCAGCCCCATATTGGAGGAGGATTTCAGCAGCCGGGACCAGTCCTAGTTCAGCCACCTTCAAGAGAGAGTAGCTTATCCCATCCTTGTAATAGGCCGAGTCCGAGTGCCTCTCCAGTAGTTTACTCAAAGCCAATAATTTGTCATTGTGTCCGGCCAGATAACTGAGAGCAATCAAAACAAAGAATGTCATGCGCAAAAAGTGAGTTTTAATACACAACTATAGCTTTGCGCTGGATTTAACCCTTTCGCTGCCAAGCCCTGTGTTTTGCTTTTGACCCCAGCTGGCCAGACCATTATTGTAATTACTTTCCCCCCCACACCCCTTTTTTTTTGTGCACTTTCTACTGCTGCATTGCTAGCGTTTGTAAAAGACCCCCCAAACCAGTGGCGGAACTACCACCCGAGCAGCCGTTGCCGGGGCACTGGGGCCTGAGGCTGTGGGGAGGGCCCAGTGGGGTCCGGTCCTGGGCATGTGTGTGTGTCACAAGTCCTGCCCCCTGCAGTGCACACATCGATTCGAAACTCCCTGGCTGGGTGAGTCCGAGCGGCAAATGTTCCCTATTATAATCTTTCTCTCTGATTAAATGATTACAGACAGGCCTCCGTTCTATCAAAGTTTGAGACTACATTAGAATGTCTGACCAGTGACGTGGTCACACATTTTAACGTAATCTCGCCCAGTTTTTCCAGTGTTACTCCGCTCCAGCGCCCCCGACCCCCCCTCCCCCCGTCTTGGGAGGGGGGCCCAAGATAAAATCTTGCACCAGGGCCCTTTGTCTATTAGGTCCGCCACTGCTCCAAACCATATATTTCAAGAAAGCACAGCACCGGCAGAATAAAAAGATGGTGCTACTAATTTTGTAAGTCCTGCGATAATTGCGCAAACGTTTATCAAATCAATATTTAACCGATAAAAGTTACACAATGAAATCTATAAAAGCACACTAAGATCAGTATCGTTGCCCACGAAAAACATTTTTCTGACTAAATCTAAAAGATAAAACTGTATTGAGTTAATAAATAACAAATGTGTAAGTTTTAAATTGTGCCTTTTGGTGAAACGGTAAAAAGAAATTAAGAAACGCAAAACTGTAAATAAGCGAGTTGTGCTAAAAATCTGTGTTGTGGTAACGCCTGATCTGCAGTGCCGTTTATGTGCTGCATTGGTGTGTGTTGTGATAAAATGATGCACTAAAGTGACTATGAGCTTATAGCAGAAGGGTATAAGCTAGTGATGTAAAGGTTAGTTCACACCATAGGCAGTGCGTTGCGGTCCGATTCTGGCCGGAAAGCACTGCATCGCATTGCGGCCGGCTCACTTTTTGCCGGGCAGGAGGGGGCGTGGCGGGCCATTGAAGTGAATGGCACCATAGCCATGCCCTCCGGCCGCAATGCGATCGCAAGGCACATTGTGCCTGCAGTGCGGTGCGATCAGAATGCTGCAAGCACTAATAATAAATATATATATAACCACAGCTTATATCCACTGCCATGATTGATTAGTGGAGCTGTAAAAACAAAAAGTTACTAGTTCGACCTGCTAAACCGGCCAGTTCTTAGACTGTTCTCTCCCCCTCCCCGGTCCCGGGCTCCGCTGCCCCTCCTACGATCCCGGGACCGACATCTTGTGTGTCAGTGGGAAGGAGAACGGCGAACCTACGTTCACCAATCTCCTCCCCGCACTATTGGACCGGGAGCAACGCGTATTGCATCACTTCCGGTCCCATAGCTGTCAGTGCTGGGCTCCAGATTGCACTTCAATAGCTTATTTCAAGTGAAAAGGTGGCACTAGGCGGTCTTTGGAATTGTGACGAGGAAGCATGGAGCCCGCCAATCAGGAAGCCGGACAGCGTGGATGCCCATGAATCATTTCTGCCCATTTCTGTAGATTCCCTTGTTATGCACTGCCTGACTTATCTTATAAGTAATGGTATGCTGTGTGACTGACTATCTCATGGTGAATGACCTTGCACTCTTAGTCCAATGTCTACTGTGCAGGGAATTGTAAGGAAGACATTATAAAAAGACAAACTTCATGCAGTTATGCTAGCAGTTTTTTTATGTGAGTGAAATATACTCCTCCTAATAGTTAGAGTCGACATGGGACACTGCAGCTGTCACGTTGGCTCTATTGATCGAGAACTGAGCAATCACATACCACTGATCACACAGTTCCCGATTTTCTCCCTGCAGAAAGCGTCGACGATTAGTCATGGATCCCCGCAGAGATTCCCCCCTCCCCTCTCTGTTCCTCCAGACGGACGGGGGAGGGGGCGGGCACAGCTGAATCTGCCTCTAGGGAGGCAGAGTCAGCTGTCAAACAGATAGCAGGGTGGATCACAACAATATTGTCGGGATCCTTCCCTGCTGCAGCACGACTCTGTGTTGTCAGCATACAGTGGACAATAGCCCGCTATATGCTGAATTTTTAGTAAATATCCTCCTGTGACCCTAAAGAGAACTAAAGCTAAAAAAGGTTGGGCCATACAGGGGCGTCCCGAGGCTGGGTGTCACCCGGGGGGCGGAGACCGGGTGACACCCCGCCGTGACGCCATTGTGCATGCTCTCGACGTTGCCGCGCATGATGGTCTTGTTGACGCCGGCAAGAGGAGGGGACGCCGGGATCTTGGTGATGGATGCTGGCAGAGAGGAGGGGACATTCACCCGGCGGGATGAGGTATGCCGCCGGGGTCCCTTCTCTCTCCTGACACTGTCAGACTCTCAGTCTGTGACCGAGTGCCCGACTTCTGATAGGGTGTGACACCAAAATGACTGCCAGTCATTTTGGTGTCACCCTTCCAATGGTGGCACCCGGGTGCGGGCCGCACCCCCTGTATCCCCCCTTGTGACACCACTGGGGCCATAGTTCTCTTTAATATGCAATATACTGATTTGTAATGAATAAATAACTGGGAGTAAAACATTTAGAAACATTTGTCTGGAGTTCTTCATTACACCACAAGGTGTTGTGTACCTGGCAGTGTCTGGTGCCACTTCTGCCTGCTCCGGGTCTTGTATGCCCACCGCGCCAAGGAGCTCATCTACCAGTGGCTGGTATTCGAATATGATCCTCCGGAACCCGTGGAGGAAAGGCATGCTGGGAGCGTCTCGTTTTCACTCTGTCTAAAGCAGAATAAAAAATAAAAAAAAGAGCAATTACAAACAAAGGCCAACACTAGTAATGGGTCATGTCTGCCTGTACTGGGAATTGTCTCTTGAATTGTGATTGCAATGTCTTCCTTATATTGTAAAGAGATTTCACCAGGTGGTTATAATGAACCGGACCCTCCCATTCTAAAATCAAGTCTGGAGAGGACATGGGGAAACAAACAGCTATTTCTTCAGAACACAGAAAGGCAGAATCTGCTACAAAGTTTGTTAAATCCCTATAATGTACACCGATCCCCCAGAGAGAGGTGTACTTGTTCTCCACAAAACTGGAGTTACACTTTAAGCATTACAGGACCAGGAGCCGGGTTGCCAATGCTCTTAAAAAAATGACAGCTGGTGCTGGTTTTCTCCAATTGTTGTCAATGGAACTGGAGCTAAAATAAATCCTGCTGGTTCCTGGATTGGACAGACTGGATCTTGAATTCCATATTTTGTCCACCTTTGATCTCAGATAATGTTATCTTGAGGCCGGTGATAACTGCGAGTTTCAATATCCATCTATGAAGGAGAGCAGAATGTCAGCCCGCAGATGGGACCCTGTGTGGCCCCTAAAACGTTGGCTTAGATGACAAATGGGACGTAATTCCAGTAAAAGCTAAAATAATTCAGGCTTTCATTACTGCGAGTGCTGGCGACCTGGCAAAGTCCACCTATTGCAGGCCCACACCTCGGCCTGCAATCATGACTCTTCCCTAAGGTTACGTTCACACCAGATGCAGTGCATTCCGGCCCGATTCTGGGCAGAACGCACTGCCTCGCATTGCAGCCGGCTCACTTTTTTTGTGGGGTAGGAGGGGGCGTGGTGGGCCATTGTAGTGAATGGCACTGTAGCCACACCCTCCGGCCGCAATGCAATCGCAAGACGCATTATGTCTGCGGTCTGGTGCGATCAAAATAGTGCTTGCAGCATTATGATCGCACCGGACCGCAGGCATAATGTGATCCCA
>NW_017306937.1:560973-569083 GCF_000935625.1 Nanorana parkeri
AATGAGAAACCTAGAAGTCCCGTCTGCTCCCGCAGAGTAGATCTCAGAGGAGTACAATGGTGAAGTCACAGCACTTGTAGTCCATTGGTTACTTCCTCCGCCGCCATACCAGAAAGTCCGTACCTCGGTAGAGACAGGGGCTGGAGGAACAGTCTGCAGGAGCCAGAGCATTGCACCCGCCATCCACAGATCACAGCTGTAATGCCTTACTGGCTACAATGCAAACAATAAATGCACATTTTTTTCTTTTTGCATTTTGAGTGCAATTATTGTATTGTAAATGGGCCCCTTAGTGAAATAAAAGGATACAATAAAAAGTTTTCATTGAACAATCGGGATTACACATCCTAGTGACATTTATGTGTCCCAACGAATGAGAATGAATCTGTAATGGGGATGTTAGTAAATATAAAACTACTAGGGGGAGGGGGTCATAAAAGCTGGAGCAGTAGTCCACGGCATCCAATCAGCTCCTCTGTTTCATTTCCAAATCTCAAAGTGAAGAGAAAAGCTGAATGGTTGCTATGGGTAACTGCTCCAGAACGAATCCCCCTCCCAATATGCCTGATCATAAATAAGCTCAGAGCAGAACTGACAAGGACCCAAAATAAGTGCACGATTCAGGAAAATATTCCCATGGCTCAGTTACCTAAAAACTAGAAGCAGAATAATGAAATGTAACAGCTCTGGAGGAGGCCAGCCAGCAGGAGACCCCCGGCTGATAACGTCATTGTACACCACCTGCATGCAGGACACAACCTCCTAATGGGAAGACCCGGGTCAGCACCCCGGAGGTGGAAGGGAGCGTTCATCTCGCTTAAGTCTTCCACCCCATTACTCCATACTGGAGCAGCTCTCACCTGCAGCCCTCAGCTCCCAGAACCGGAACCGGAAATTGCGAGCCAAAACGAGCAGAGGGCGAGGCTGGGTTATCAGCAGTCACACAGACACCAGTGACTTGGCTAAAATGCAATGCGCACTATGCTCAGCAGATGGCAGCAGACAGACGACTGCAATGAACCGGCAACATGGAGATACAACGGCAGGTGGCAGCAGAGAGACAATGGCGTCATACGGAGGACATACATAACCGCGATTAACACTATGGCCAGCAGGTGACGACAGAGAGATAATGGCGGCACAAGGAGCCCTAAAGAAATACATAACTGCGATATACACTCTGGCCAGCAGGTGGCGGCGTCATACGGAGCACTGAGGAATTACATAACTGCGATATACACTATGGCCAGCTGGGGGCACTAGACTGACAGCAGTTTTATGCAATGTACAGGCAGCAATACAGCTATGACTGCAATATACACTATAGCCAGAAGATGGCACTAGAGAGTAACAGTAATACTGATGGGAGCGCGGAGATTACTGCAATACACACTATAACCGGCAGATGGCAGCAGAAATCCAGCACACCACATTGATGTATGGTGAGAAGAATTTCCTCCCTAGTCTATGGCAATGGACACAAAACTCTTAACACAGACATAAATGAGAAGGATCAAAGTCTGCTGCACTCACCAAGGAAAGTATTGGATGTCCTCATTGGAACAAATGTGTACAATATTTGCCACATGAGCTGACAACAGTATACCAGTACCAGTATAACAGTAACATTGATAGGAAGCTCTGTATAATGCTGTTAGTGCCAGTAAAGAAACATTGGAGGGAAATAATAAAAAGTGTCTGAGATAAACTTTTGTTTTACCTGAAGAGCAGCCGATCAGCTTTTGCATTTTTATTTGCTAAGCTGTGTGGGGGAAAAAATTAAAGATTGAAGTTGATTGGTTCCTGTGGTCCGATATGCACCTGAGCGTACCTTCTTTACTAATACAAAGTATGGTAATACAGAGACCACTACAGTATGCAATAAAAAAGCGTGTGGGAAGTAACAGTTTTATTTGTGTGGTTCATGGAGGCCAATAAATCCTGTCATCAAACTGCAGAATATTTGTATTGTTTGTATTTGGATGTACAAAGTGCACCCATATAGACACTATATTGCCAAAAGTATTGGGACACCCCTCCAAATCATTTGATTCCGGTGTTCCAATCACCTCCACGGCCACAGGTGTATAAAGTAAAGCACCTAGTCATGCAGACTGCTTCTACAAACATTTGTGAAAGAATGGGTCGCTCTCAGGAGCTCAGTGACTACAAGCGTGGTACCGGGATAGGTTGCCACCTGTGCAATAAGTCCATCCGTGACATTTCCTTGCTGCTAAATATTCCACGGTCACCTGTTAGTGGTATTATAACAACGTGGAAGCAACTGGGAACAACAGCAACTCAGCCACAAAGTGGTAGGCCACGTAAAATGACAGAGCGGGGTCAGCGCATGCTGAAGCGCACAGTGCGCAGAAGTCACCAACTGTCTGCAGAGTCAATAGCTACAGACCTCCAAACTTTGTGTGGCCTTCAGATTGGCACAACAACAATGTGTAGAGAGCTTCATGGAATGTGTTTCCATGGCCTAGCAGCTGCATCCAAGCCTTACATCACCAAGTGCAATGCAAAGCGTCGGTTGCAGTGGTGTAAAGGACGCCGCCACTGGACCCTAGAGAAGTGGAGACGTGTTTTCGGGAATGACGAATCACGCTTCTCTGTCTGGCAATCTGATGGACGTGTCTGGGTTTGGCCGTTGCCAGGAGAACAGTACTTGCCTGACTGCATTGTGCCGAGTGTAAAGTTTGGTGGAGGGGGGGTTATGGTGTGGGTTGTTTTTCAGGGGTTGGGCTTAGTCCCTTAGTTCCAGTGAAGGGAACTTTTAAGGCATCAACATACCAAGACATTTTGAACAATTTCATGCTCCCAACTTCGCGGGAAATGTTTGGGGATGGCCCCTTCCTGTTCCAACATGACTGCGCACCAGTGCACAAAGCAAGGTCCATAAAGACATGGATGAGCGAGTTTGGGGTGGAGGAACTTGACTGGCCCGCACAGAGTCCTGACCGCAACCCGATAGAACACCTTTGGGATGAATTAGAGTGGAGACTGCGAGCCCGGCCTTCTCCTCCAACATCAGTACCTGACCTCACAAATGCGCTTCTGGAAGAATGGTCAAACATTCCCATAGACACACTCCTAAACCTTGTGGACGCCTTCCCAGAAGGGTTGAAGCTGTTATAGCTGCAAAGGGCGGGCCAACTCAATATTGAACCCTACGGACTAGAACTGGAATGCCATTAAAGTTCATGTGCGTGTAAAGGCCGGCATCCCAATACTTTTGGCAATATAATGTATGTATACATGATCTAAAATTTAAAGCTTATAGTGAACTAAACTTTCTCATTTTAGTTTTAGATACAGTAGAGTATGGTTAAAAGCTCTGCCATGGTTTTTTTTGCCATGTGTTCAATTATGCAGATTTCCCTTCACTTCCTGTCCTGTAGACAAAACAGGAAGTGGGAGGAAATATCTCCAAAGAGAATTAAATGCTCTCTTATTTTTCACCAAAACAAGTGTCCCCATGGGAAAATTTTCCCTCTGTTTCTTTTCTTGTGACAACTCCAAATGTTGGATTTTATCTCACTTTCAGTCCTTGCGACTAGTGACGAGGCTGGGCTTGGTGCGAGCCTAGATCTCCTAAATTTGCCCAAGCTTTCTGAAAACTGTGACCATCACTCCCTTCTCCTCCCGACCCGACAGTCTCAGTGGTTGTGGCAGGAGCGTTCCCCACCCCTTTGTGACACATAGCTGCGGGGTGGGGAGTCTCCCCAGCAGAAACACAGGCAGCAATAAAAACCTGACAGGGATGTGAACAGTTCCTCAATCTGTACAAACCAAATAAAGTTTTGGTTTTACTTACTAAACCCCTTCCTGACCGATGACGGGGTTATTTTGTCACAATCTTTTAGTTCACTAAAGACTGGTGACGGAATAATCCCATCATGCGGTAAAATGAGCACTGGTCCATGGAGTGACCAACGCTCTTTGAGTTCGTGCTGTTGCTGGGTCCCTCAGTGTCCGAGGCAGACCCTCAACAGCAAATTAGGGGGTCCCAGCACTGTGATCACTGCGATAGCCAATCACAGCCATCACAGCGCTGTTACAGCCACTGAGCCGGCTTGCAGCTCAGTGGCTGTGTTGTGTTGTGGAGCTGCAAGCCGGATCAGTGTCTTACAAAAGTGATACAAAGTATCCCTGAGGAGAATACAGTGTCTCCTCAGAATACTAACAGGTCTATTTACAAAAGGGTGAAGGGTTTGGAGAAGGCAGGAGAAGTGAACAATCTAGGACAACATCGCTGAACTGGAAAGTGAGCTGAATTGGAGAATTTTTCCAAATTAGCTAATCTGGCCTAGACTGTTCACTTCTCCTGCCTTCTCCAAACTCTTCACCCTCTCGTGAATAACCCTGTAAGTTTCAAAGCCCCTGTTTAAAAATTACCATTTAGTGCCCCTTTGTTAAAAAAAAGTTTTAAACAGCTTTTTATTGTTTAAAAAAAAAATAAAAAAGGAAAAAACTTAACTAAATTATTAAAATAATTTAAAAAATATGTTTAATAAAAAAGATAATAAAATATAGTGCAGAGGAGCCTATTAAAGATAGGAGACAAACATATCACATTCTCCCATTGTTCCACACTAAAATTGTATTTCACATCTTGCATTTTATGACCTCTGACTCCCAAAATAAACTAAAATCCCAAACATATGATATACCCTATAAATCAGGACAAATAAAAGCATTTATTATGAATTACTTTCTGTTAGCTACTTGTGGATGTGTAATTATGTACACATTATTATTGCCAAAACTCTGAAAAATTTGGGGTTTTTTTTCAATTGTTTTGTATTTTTTTGTAAAAAAATAAGATTTTACATATGCAGATGTCACATCAAATTAAAGCCCATTTTGTCCTTTAAAAAACGGTATATAATATGTGTAGGTGCAATGAATGCGGAAGATGGAAATTATGGTTAAACAAACACATGGAGATGGCTTCCCGGCCAATCGGAAGCCGGGCAGCGTGTAATGAATCTCTGCCCGGCTTCCTATTACCGGAATCTCAAGTATCGGGCTAGGCATCGGAGCATTTGGACGAGTACGAGTACTTGCCCAAATACTCGGCATCGGCACGGATACTGATACTACTATCTGTGCACTCCTAGTTTTTACCCCACCGAAAACCTCTGTGCATGTCAAAATCAACATACAAAAGGGTTTTTGTTCCACAAATCCACAACATCAATTGTGTCTATATGTATGAATACCCAGAGACAATTTTAAACTGGTGCTTTGTATGTGACAATTAATCCATACAAAAAAAATAATGGTTATCACACTATATAGAATATTTCAAACGTGAAAACATTCACTTTCCTTGCAAAAATGTGGGAAAACGTTCCTTTAGGCCCCTTTTACGCAGCAATCCGATCAGCTCCTGTCAGTTTTTCAGGTTGACCTGATCAGAAGTTCAATGTTAGTCTATGGGCGGGTGGAATGTAAACCGACCCGTGTCCATTTATATGTGATTACCTCTGAGTCTGTCTAGGTCTGAAAACAAAATGGAACAGATTTCTGTTTTGGCGGACCTAAACGGGACGAATTAGAAGTAAGCAAATGTGAACGGACACATGTCAGCTTACATCTGACTGCCCATAGACCTAACATGGGTCTATTTAGCTCAGTTTTATCCACGAGATGGAGGAAAAAACTGAACTGACATGTCACTTTTCCGTTCACACACTGCTCCGATCAGACGGGGATCTGTTCATGGATCTGTTCGCGGATCCCATGCTGATCAGAACAGATGCCGCCTGTGTGAAAGGGGCCTTATAGTACATTCTCCTCACAGTATTTTCTCCACCGTAGATCAGAGTGTGAGGCGACTGAGGCTCTTGCCTCGGGCGCACGGGGGGCGCAGCCTGCTGCTCTCCCCCATCTGTATGCAGCAGGGATCCAAGGGGAGTGAAGGAAGCGCTGCAGCCGTGCGGGGGGTAGGAGGGAGCCACTATCACAGCAGCATGGCAGAGCGGTGAGGAGAGAGAGCCACTCGGCCAGGATCTGACAGCCGGTGCCTCTCTCTCTCTCCTCACCGCTCGGCCATGCTGCTGTGACAGCGGCTCCCCCTCCCTGCTCCCACCGGCTTCAGCGCGTCCTTCACTTCTCCTCGGATCCCCGCTGCCTCTGCCTGGGAGAGCAGCGGGAATCCAGGGGAAAAGCTGCAGGCTGAGCCCCCCTGTGTGCGTGGCCTAGCGGCGGAGGATCGGTACATATCAGTGATATGTACCCATCGTCTGTGTGCAGGGCAAACACTGGAGCGATCAGCGGATCACTCCAGTGTTTGTAAATAGCTGGGGACACAGTACTATGTGTCCCCAGTTATGAATGAACAGGAAGTACTTTACATAACTTCCTGTTCATTCATGAGTTTCTGAATGGGTACTAGCACTCAGTAAAGAGGCTTCTCCCCATTCAGAAATTGGATGATATTAAATATTTTCTGAATGAATGGGAAGTCTCTGTACTTTACATTCATTTAGAACAGAGGCTGCAGAAAAAGAGATTGAGGACTTTGTATCCTCAATTTATTTTTCTATTTTAAAAGGGAAATATCAGGGGGCTTTGTCCCCAAAGCCCCCCACCCCCATCCCCAACAGTAAAAAAATAAATTAAATTAAAAATAATCAAAAATAAATAATCAAAAATGTAAAAAGTATGCAAGAGGCGGGGCGCATGACATCACATGACGCCACACGCCTGTTGGGAGGGGTACTTTTCTTGCCTTGGGCGCAAAAGGAGCTAGCTACGGCTCTGCAATAGATTAATCACCATCGTTTCTCTTCTTGGCAATAAACTCCTTTTACTCTTTCTTCACTAATATGTTTCATGCAGGAACAGCTCAAAAGAAAATATATTGCATAGTGCTTTCCATTTTTAAAAACTTTTTTATTAAAACAGATGAAATACAGTTACATTGCTTGGTGCAAAACATGGGAGGTTTTATGATAGAGAATACATTCCAAGAGACCTCCATTGAGTTTAGAGCTGATAAGCAGAGCGTAGTTAAGACAGGCCACCCCCTGTTCCCAGATATAAGAAATAGGAAGTGTCTGAAGGAGGTATAAGATATGTGGAAGTATAGTTATTTTCAGAGCATTGCATTTACCAAACCAGGACAGAGTTCATTTCCTGCAATGTGTTTAAGTCCACTTTGATTTAAAGTGACATTAAACCCTCAGATTTTTTAACATAAACCAATACTGTAATGTGTGCCTTACTGTAATCCATGGTTGTTTCCCTTCTCTTTGCTGCTCTTCCTTTTAAATCCTTCTCTCTTCTCATGCTTGGGGAGAACTTCCCTTTTCAGCTCAGGGCCTCTTCCTGTAGTGCTGGCTCAGGTTGCAAACCTACACACAGACACCATGTATCCATTTCAGCGACAAGGCAGTCTGCTGCAAAACAGAAGTTCTCCCCCAGCATGAGAACAGATTTAAAAGGAAGAGCAGCAAAGAGAAGGTAAACTACCATGGATTACAGTAAGGCACACATTACAGTATTGTTTTATGTAGAAAGATCTGAGGGTTTAATGTCACTTTAAGTTAGTGAGGGGGCAAAGTTGGCATGGTAGAGTTGGTAAAGGGCTAGTTCACACCGTCCCCAGTGTGTTCCGGCCCATTGTGGCCGGAACGCACTGGATCGCATTTCGTCCGGCTCACATTGTTTTGGAGAGGGAGTGGGCGTGGCGGTGCATTGAACTCAATGGCACTGCAGCCACACACTCCAGCTGCAATGCGATCAGCCGCACGGGAACGCGAGGCACATTAGTGCTTGCGTTCCGGTCTGGTGCAGTCAGAAAAAGTAGTGCACGCATTATTTTTTCTGACTGCACCAGACCGGAACGCAGGCACTCATGTGCCCATGCGTTCCCGTCCGGCCAATCACATTGCTGCAGTGCCAATGAGTTCAATGCACCGCCACGCCCCCTTCTGCCCCAAAACAAAGTGAGTCTGACGGAATGCGATCCAGTGCGTTCCGGTCACAATCGAGCCGGAATGCACTGAGGATGGTGTGAACTAGCCCTTAGACTGGATGTCATAAATGTGCCCAAGTATTTTATTTTATCATGCCCCCCCCCCCACACCCCCACCCA